>NC_084551.2:15987500-16242500 GCF_033978685.3 Nerophis lumbriciformis
GCTGGCCTCCCAATGGACTGGACTCTCACATTATTAACTGCATCCACTCGGCATCCATTGCACCGGTCACCCAGGGGGGATCCCCACATTTGAAATACCTTCCGAGGTTTCTCGTTGTTCCCATTGGGTTGAGTTTTTCTTGCCCTGATGTGGGATCTGAGCCGAGGATGTCGTAGTGGCTTATGCAGCCCTTTGAGACATTTGTGATGAAGGGCTATATATTGTAAGTGAACTTTGATTGATTAATACACAATAACTCAACAAAAGCCAAACCTAGTACCTCCTACTTACTCAAATCATTTGGGTTTTGCCCTCAAAGTCCTTGTGTCCAGGGAATTAGTCCCAGAAATTGTAAACATTAACAAAAACAAACAATGATCGAACTATTTACTCTAGTATCAATCCTATACTGATACTACCCATGGTATCAACACCAATTTATGCATCTATCCGCCCTCTTCTTACGTGTTGTGTACCGACGGTGACAATTCTGATACACCAACAGTTGTTATATTATCTTTTCTCCAGACTCCTATTTATCTACTTAATTATTTCCTGTTAATAACTGCATACTTTCTGCTTCCCTGCACTTCTTGAACCTTACTAAGCACGTAGTTCTTAGTGTTGTTTCAAGACAGCTTAGCGGTTAGCTTAGCTATTAGTATGCTTGTAAAATGTTTAGCCTCATCGTCCAGTGATAACGATATTTAAGATACCAAGAAATGCAGTGTATCTGCCATATTGGAGGTGATTATTATTACCTTAGAGGAGTAGCTCAACACTGTGTATGGAGACACACAAGCTTTTAGCTGTTAGTCAGCCGGGGGACCAAAAATAAATAGTGTCAGCCAGAGGGGATCGTGATTTGTGATCGGCAATATTTGGTAATGGTGATCACATGCTTTTCATGAAAACCATCCGATACTGATCTGGCCAATCGGTCGGCACATCTCGAAATGATATCTATCCCTACTTGTGGATAGTCCAATGACAAAAAACGATCAGCTTCACTAAAGTCAGCTATGTGCACAAATACACTACTCCCAGTTCTGCATCACACATTGGTCTGAACTATGACGCCATCCTACAGAACCCTCTGCTACATTGACATCATTTTTGGTAAAGACAAACTGTGTAATGAGATTAAGTTTGTCTTTAAGGGGTTTTATTAATTCAAACGACATTGTACTAAAGTGCCATTGATAGATCGGTCTGTTTGAATGATGGCCGTGTCTGTGGGATTGGATCTGTTAGACTGAGTCGGGTGCATTAATCTTGGCTATTTCTGAGGAGAAAGAAGCAAGAAAATACCAGTCAGCTCAGCCCTCACTCATTTGACTCCGTAACAGCCAGGACAGCCCCAGTGCCCCTTCTCAATTAGTGGTTTTGTCAATGCAGTGTATTAAAATTTATTGTTTTAATATTGATCTGTTAAAGGGCAGTGCTACTTTACTGTTTTGGTTCTTATTGTGTGTTTAACATGACGTAACACTTTCAATTTAATGTGTGAAATTCAACTTGCATCCTTATTATACGTCATTATATTATATTTGTTGTCTGTCTATCTGTGTTGGCCCTGCGATGAGGTGGCGACTTGTCCAGGGTGTACCCCGCCTTCCGCCCGATTGTAGCTGAGATAGGCTCCAGCGCCCCCCGCAACCCCAAAGGGAATAAGCGGTAGAAAATGGATGGATCATATCATTATTCTTCAGGACAACCTAAAATCATCAGCCCGGAGGTTGGGTCTTGGGCGCAGTTGGGTGTTCCAACAGGACAATGACCCCAAACACACGTCAAAGGTGGTAAAGGAATGGCTAAATCAGGCTAGAATTAAGGTTTTAAAATGGCATTCCCAAAGTCCTGACTTAAACATGTGGACAATGCTAAAGAAACAAGTCCATGTCAGAAAACTGACAAATTTAGCTGAACTGCACCAATTTTGTCAAGAGGAGTGGTCAAAAATTCAACCAGAAGCTTGCTAGAAGCTTGTGGATGGCTATCAAAAGCGCCTTATTGCATTGAAACTTGCCAATGGACATGTAACCAAATATTAACATTACTATTGTATACTTTTGACCCAGCATATTTGGTCATATTTTCAGTACACCCATAATAAATTCATAAAAGAACCAAACTTCATGAATGTTTTTTTGTGACCAACAAGTATGTAAAAACATGTAATTTGTAGAAATTATTGGAACCTCAAGACAGCCATGACATTATGTTTTTTACAAGTGTATGTAAACTTTTGACCACGACTGTACATACATAATCATATATACATACAAATCCATATATACATGTGCATATATGCATGTAAATATATAAATATATATACATATACAGTATATATACACACATGTACAGTATATATGTATATGTACAGTATATATATATATATATATATATATATATATATATATATATATATATATATACATATATATATATATATATATATATATATATATATATACATATATATGTTTTGAAAATGAAAAAATATCAAAATGGCCCCGCATCATTGGATTTTTCAGTGTGGCCCTCCGTGGAGATAGTTTGGAAACAGTACATCTGACCTGAACAAATTGACAATAATTAGTTCATGCTTGGGCCCCATTCAATTTTGTCTGGCAACAAATGTGACGAGGAAACAATAGAACTGTCTTGCAGTATATTTTTCAAATTTATTTTTTTCTTCATTTATTTAAACAGGTTAAAAACAAAACAGTAAACAACTAAAAGTAGAAGACACTTAAAAACAAACAAAAAAAAATCCTTCAGATTCGTGATGTCATAAAATGTAGGCTAAAGTAAGAACTTTTTGTTTGCGATATTTTCATACAACAAACTGTTGTTTTTTTGTGAATAAGGTGTCACATCTATTTTCATAATATTTAAAGACAATTACAGGGATGTCCCAATACAACTTTTTCTCCTCAGATATACCAATATTGGCGCATTGAATATTGGATAAGAATCCAATATCAGCCGTAATCATACTCACTTGTGTTATTTCGTAGTGGGGAAAGGGTTTGATCAGGTGAAATTATTCTATCAGCGAACATTGCAAACTCTAAACGATTTATTATTAACCATCTGGAATTTAATTATACTATCTTTAAGTTAAAGTGGAGCAGGCAATTGTTTTTGGCGACACCTAGTGGCCACAATAATTCATTAGGGTTGAGCTAATAACGCAGTAAGTTCACAGATGCGGCTGCTTTGGATACTTTCTTCTACCTCAGTAACTTTATGTTTAAAAAATATACAAATAGAATGATTTGATTCTTGTTTATACTGATAAATGTGCTGTTTTTGACTGCAAAGTTGTTTAATTAAGTACACTCGCTACATATGTCTAGCTTGTATGCTACCGTGTGCTTAGCTGTTGGCTCCTGTTTATCTTTGGAAATTACTTTACTAAAATAGAAGAAAAGACCAATCGTGTGTGCTTTTTAGTGGATATCTATACACATTTTTAAAAGATGTTAACTGGCTGCCCAGATTTGCACAAGCAAGACTGCATGTATGGGAACTTATAGCAGACCTTTTACAGGCAAGCTGATATCTGATTTTTTTTTTTTCTGCTGACATTGGACTGATATTCGAAATCAATATCAGATAAGGACACCCTAAAATAAAAAAACAGTGACTGTTTTTAAAATAAAACCGCTGCTGTAGTCCAATACTTAACTTCATTTTATTTATAGGATTCAAATAGACGGCAATAGTTTGATCATATTCCAACATTATCAAATGAGAATAGGAAAGAAATGCTCTCAGTCAATAATAACCCACGAGTTTTGGTTTCCTAATCAAGTTAACTGAAATCTCCCTGGGAAAAATGGCCAAATTCAGACCGCAAGGAAAGTGGACCGCTCTCAAACTGAATCATAGCCTCCAAAACAAAATTAATCTGCGCCAACGTGAGAGAGGTTTTCCATTGATATGAGCTGATATCGACAAACAATCAACATGAGGTAAAGTAAACATTCTGATGACTAAGCACGTTTGATATGTGCTGTATTACTGACACTGTTGCAGATCTCTGTTGCATTGGCATACAATCTATTGTTGTTATATATTAACGGGTGCAGGCAGTGATTATTGAGAGAATTTAACACAACCACAAAAGTCTCAGTTGCCAAAGAGAATATAAGCTTAATTGGACCTTGCATTATTGGATACAGTACATTAGAGATGATTCTGATGTTGTTCTGTGTGCTGTTGACACTTTGATGCCCCAGTAAAGTTAAGTAAAATTGCACAACAACCCACCATTGGGACACATTCGGTATTTTTACAGGCACCAAGCAAAGTACTACCTGGTACCAATTCATGTACAAACCCTGTTTCCATATGAGTTGGGAAATGGTGTTAAATGTAAATATAAACGGAATACAATGATTTGCAAATTATTTTCAACCCATATTCAGTTGAATATGCTACAAAGACAACATATTTGATGTTCAAACTGAGAAACATTTTTTTTTTTTTTTTGCAAAAAATCATTAACTTTAGAATTTGATGCCAGCAACACGTGACAAAGAAGTTGGGAAAGGTGGCAATAAATACTGATAAAGTTGAGGAATGCTCATCAAACACTTATTTGGAACATCCCACAGGTGAACAGGTAAATTGGGAACAGGTGGGTGTAGAATCCATGAAATGCTCAGTCATTCACAAACAAGGATGGGGCGAGGGTCACCACTTTGTCAACAAATGCGTGAGCAAATTGTTGAACAGTTTAAGAAAAACCTTTCTCAACACATTCAAAGAGAGAAAGCCTTTTTGCCTTTGCCATTAGGAGGTCATGACAGAAAACGCCATGAAAGTCAAGCCAGTTGAAAATAAAATACAAATGTGAATTAGTGCGGTCAAATTTAAACATTATAACAATTTTACAACATGTTCCTTTAATAGCGATAGGTTTTTTTTATCGCGCGATTAACGTGCCGCTCCTGAATTCTTGTTGAAATCCTGTGCTTCTTGAGGTCGACGTACAGTGAACATGTAAAACACTGACAATACATTCAGAAAATCACACACCCTTTCTAGCGGATGTCACAGGAACAAATAGAGATCAGAAAACGGACAAAGAAAAAGTTTAGCTTGGAAGCCTTTATCTCCACGAGACCAAAGTTGTTTCCATCTCCTGTCGCTGTCAGTTGAGTTATCACCGGAGTTCCTAGCCGCTAGCAGCAACGGAGTAGCCAAGTCCGCTTATTATAAGATACTTTGGATTAGTTGTTTTCATGAAGTCGCTTGTAAAGTTAATGATCGATGGTTACGTTCTTCTTTCGTCTAGTTTTGGAACTTGTGGTTGCTTATTTAGGCTTGCTTTTCTGTCCCCACAATAAAGCAAAACACAACTGAGAATTAGTGGTAGAATTAGTGGAGAAAACCTTATCAAATTATCATTAAAACAAACATATATATTTCATAATGAGACAAAGAGAGTGAAACTAAATGACTGAATTGGACCCTAGGTGGCAAATGTCTTGTGTCTGTGTGTGCGTGTCTATAAAATAATGTTTGTCATTTTTGTGTTGAACTGTTTTAAAAAATAAAAAACATGTTTGTTTTTTTTATTTTGTATGAATTAAAAAAGTACATTTAATCACAATTAAGTTGGAGTTAACTATAGACAAAATGCGATTAAATATTATAACCGTTTGACAGCCCTAGTAAAAAAAAAAAACAGCCTTGTGGTTAGAGTGTCCGCCCTCAGACTAGAAGGTCGTGAGTTCAAACCCCTGCCGAGTCATACCAAAGACTATAAAAATGGGACCCAATACCTCCCTGCTTGGCACTCAGCATCAAGGGTTAGAATAGGGGGTTAAATCATGTCAACACACTGCCGTAGGTTTTAAAATAATTTATTATAGCCCATTCTATTTTAGGTATATGGCAAATTGTACAAGTAAATGTGGAAACAATGGCTATTTTCAGTTTTGGACATGTCAACAACCACTTATGTTGACGTGATTCAGCCAGTCCGAGTTCCACTGTACTTCAGACTCACTCATATGCAGTATTGCAATACATGTTTTAGCTGCAATCCACGTCTGATAGTGCGGCGTGTAACTAATCATATTCCAATTAAGTGTTCAGATGCAACGTCAACACATCTGAGTTGTATTGTTTCCAATCGCATTGAGATGACTGCACAATACTTGCTAATAAGTAAATGTATCAGCACATGAGATGTCTCCATGTGGCTTTGGAACACAACATATTATAGATGTAGTTTATATTCACACAGCCGTGTAAAATTTTGTCTACAACCCCAAACCTCCCATACTTCCACATAGTCCCATCTTCTGTTGCAGCCCAGTCCGGGTATAAAATATCATTCTGTGGTTGCCATTTACATTCACCCAGGAAGCTCAATCAGTAGCCAATTCTGTTTTCCCTCCTTTTGTAATTAGGCTCCAGGCAGTGTGGGATGAGGCTGAGCATTTTGGCTGAGAAGACCCTTGGAGATGGGAATTTGTGGTTTGGGAAGGCTTGGCTGGAAGGAACAGCTGTGTTTTAGAGCCAGCAACTTGCCTCTCTCTCTGATTTGAACCATGTCCTACACAGTGACAAAGTTCTCAGACAAGATGGGAGCTCTGAAGAGCTCCGACATATGCATGGCCAAGGACTGTCAGAAAGCCACGGATTGAGAAGCCAGCGCATTGACTATAAAAAGGACCCAACAGACTTGTGCTGAATATCTCCGCGAAGAACATTCCAGCAGTCTGGAACCTCTCTTGTTTAAGAGGCTTTGGATGAGTTTATGCTCTGCTTAAGTCAATTCCATATTATTTGCATTGTTGCAATTACCACACTCAATCTCACACTTAAGCACATTTACTCTGCTTTGACCACACTGACACAATGACATGTCTGCATATGGTTTCTACTTTTGTAATCAGACTTTAACAACCATACATTGTGGTTCAGTCTTGCCTTGAGTGAAACACTTTCTCAAGATCAAAAGATTTGCATGTTTTTTTTTGTTTGAAGGTAGGGTAATCATGAAGAAGGGATGAGTGTTATGAAGGTTACCCATGGAAGTAGTCATATTGCACTGGTAAGGTGTGAACTGTGGAGTAACTTCCAATAAAAAGGAACATCTTCATATGCAAAGTATGTTATATACAGATGTGATGTTAATTATCATTAGTACAACTCTACTGATGACGATGTAACATCTACGTATAGAAGGGTGTAACGTTGTTGTCACACTCATATCGTTTTACCAGAGGATCAAGATCATGTGGTATGGACATTACAGAATTTGGATCAGAGCTTACCTACATACCGTATTTTTCGGAGTATAAGTCGCACCGGAGTATAAGTCGCACCTGCCGAAAATGCATAATAAAGAAGGAAAAAAACATATATAAGTCGCACTGGAGCCCGGCCAAACTATGAAAGAAACTGCGACTTATAGTCCGAAAAATACGGTAGTCTTTTCTAGAGTAAGAGAGGTGAACTTGAAGCGAGAGGACTATTTGTAGTAATTTCCGTTTGTAAATATTCAGCTTCCTAATATTTCTTCTAGGCTTATAACACACTTTATAATGAAATGCAAGGCACGTTTATCAATAGAATATAATATTTCTAAGTGCGCTACAGATGCATAAAAATCACAAGACGGCAAATACAATTATGAATAAAAATAAAATAATCATGAATTGATTTTAATTAAATCAAAGTGTATAGATAACATACTTTTAGTTGTCATATACATGGTTAAATAAAGTGTTTTCAACCTGGATTTGAATTTTGCAATTGTTGTGGCCTGTCCCACATAGTTTGGAATAAATAATCAAGATTTTAGGAGCATAACACTGAAATGAAGCCTAACCATGTCCCTCCTAACTCTGGGCACCAGCAAGAAACAATTCCCTAAGGTTCTCAGAGCATGAGGTGGTTCATGTGGTTGGTTTTAGCATGTCGGAGATGTACTTTGTAGCAAGACCATAAAAATACTTGTCCACAAGCAGATTTTTTTTAAGCCAGTGCAATGATCTAAGCACTGGACTAATACGGCCATATTTCCTGGGTTCTAATCAGGACTCGAGCAGCAGCATTCTGTTTAGAGAGCCCAACGAGATGGCCATTACAGAAGTCTAACCTACTGGAGACAAAAGCATGGATTATTCTTTCTAAACCTGGTTTAGATTTGGCAATGTTTTTCATTGGTAAAAAGCTGCTGCTGTTATTGACTTAATGTGGCTGTTAAAGGGGAACATTATCACAATTTCAGAATTGTTAAAACCATTAAAAATCTGTTCCTAGTGGCTTATTATATTTTTCGAAGTTTTTTTCAAAATTTTACCCATCACGCAATATCCCTAAAAAAAAGCTTCAAAGTGCCTGATTTTAACCACCCGTCCATTTTCCTGTGACGTCACATAGTGAAGCCAACACAAACAAACATGGCGGAAAGAACAGCAAGCTATAGCGACATTAGCTCGGATTTCAGCGGTTTAAGCGATTCAACAGATTACGAATGTATTGAAACGGATGGTTGTAGTGTGGAGGCAGGTAGCGAAAACGAAATTGAAGAAGAAACTGAAGCTATTGAGCCATATCGGTTTGAACAGTATGCAAGCGAAACCGACGAAAACGACACGACAGCCAGCGACATGGGAGAAAGCGAGGACGAATTCTAACCAACGATTGGTATGTGTTTGTTTGGCATTAAAGGAAACTAACAACTATGAACTAGGTTTACAGCATATGAAATACATTTGGCAACAACATGCACTTTGAGAGTGCAGACAGCCCAATTTTCATCAATTAATATATTCTGCAGACATACCCTCATGTCAGCAGGCCAGGGAAGCTAGGGTCGATATTCTTCTCTTGATCATCTTGGGACGGTGTGAGCCAAGACATCCAGGGGGGTTTAGCTCGCTCGTCTGCGGGAACAAACTGCCGCCATTGCTGACCGTGCTACCGAGGTCCTTTGTCCCTGAATTGCTCACACACTCCGGCAGATTCAATGGGGGTCTGGCGGCAGATTCCTTTGACTTTATCGTTGGAAATGCATCTGCTTTGAGTGTCGCAGGATATCCACACATTCTTGCCATCTCTGTCGTAGCATAGCTTTCGTCGGTAAAGTGTGCGGAACAAACGTCCAATTTCTTGCCACTTTCGCATCTTTGGGCCACTGGTGCAACTTGAATCCGTCCCTGTTCGTGTTGTTACACCCTCCGACAACACACCGACGAGGCATGATGTCTCCAAGGTACGGAAAACAATCGAAAAAACGGAAAATAACAGAGCTGTTTTGACCCGGTGTTTGAGAAAATGGCGGATTGCTTCCCGATGTGACGTCACAACGTGACGTCATCGCTCCGAGAGCAAATAATAGAAAGGCGTTTAATTCGCCAAAATTCACCCATTTAGAGATCGGAAATCGGTTAAAAAAATATATGGTCTTTTTTCTGCAACATCAAGGTATATATTGACGCTTACATAGGTCTGGTGATAATATTCCCCTTTAAAGTTAAAGTCTGAGTCAATTATTACTCCTAGATTTCTAACTTGATTATTCGGTTCCAGAGAGGGTCTCAAGATAACAGAAGATATGTTCTTCTGCGGGCCACAGACAAATATTTCTGTTTTGTCTAAGTTTAGCTGAAGACATTTGCTTTGCATCCACACATTGATCTGCTGGACACAGTGACAAAGGTTACAGATTTTTTTCGAAATCGGATTTTTTTCCAGCTGACAGTTTAGTGAAGTGAAGTGAATTATACTTATATAGCGCTTTTCTCTAGTGACTCAAAGCGCTTTACATAGTGAAACCCAATATCTACATTTAAACCAGTGTGGGTGACACTGGGAGCAGGTGGGTAAAGTGTCTTGCCCAAGGATACAACGGCAGTGACTAGGATGGCGGAAGCGGGAATCGAACCTGGAACCCTCAAGTTGCTGGCACGGCCACTCTACCAACCGAGCTATGCCGCCCCATTTACACTGCAAGTAAAATGTTATCTTTATCAGACTCCAGTGTAAATGTGCAGTGGCCTCAATGTGGCTTCGACATCACTTGCATGCGCAGTGAGGGCAAAAAAAAAATCAGATTTGGTGTGCAATGTAAACGGGGCCAAAGTAAATCAACAGGCCATCATTTAACTGCTGCTAGTGACACACAGAATAAGTGTCATCTGCATAGTTATAGTAGGTCACTTGGAAACTACGTATCAGCTGGCCTAGTGGGAGCATGTACAAGTTGAACAATAAGGGTCCCACAATTGACCCCTGAGGGACCTAACATGTCATAGCCATTTGAACACTTACCAAGTCCAACAAAGTACATCCTGTGATACACATAAGACTTTAATTAGTTAAAAGCAGAACCAGATATTGACATCCAGTTTTCTAACTGTGTCCAATGAGCACTCAGGTCCAACAGAACTAACGCTGAGACTTTGCCTTTGTCTGTGTTCAGGCATAAAAAAGGGTTACTTTAAAAAAGTGTGAAGGAAAAGCTATAGTCCATCCATCCATATTCTTCCGCTTATCCGAGGTTGGGTCGCGGGGGAAGCAGCCTAAGCAGAGAAGCCCAGACTTTCCTTTCTTCAGCCAGCCACTTCGTCCAGCTCCTCCCGGGAGATCCCGAGGCGTTTCCAGGCCAGCCGGGAGACATAGTCTTCCCAACGTGTCCTGGGTCTTCCCCGTGGCCTCTTGCCGGTCGGACGTGCCCTAAACACCTCCCTTGGGGGGCGTTCGGGTGGCATCCTGACCAGATGCCCGAACCACCTCATCTGGCTCCTCTCCATGTGGAGGAGCAGCAGGTTTATTTTAAGCTCCTCCCGTATGGCAGAGCTTCTCACCCTATCTCTAAAGGAGAGCCCCGCCACCCGGCGGAGGAAAGTCATTTCGGTCGCTTGTACCCATGATCGTGTCCTTTCGGTCATAACTCAAAGCTCATGACCATAGGTGAGGATGGGAACGTAGATCGACCGTTAATTGAGAGCTTTGCCTTCCGGCTCAGCTCCTGCCTCACCACAACGGATTGATACAGAGTCCGCATTACTGAAGACACCGCACTGATCCGCCTGTCGATCTCACGATCCACTCTTCCCTCACTCGTGAACAATACTCCGAGGTACTTGAACTCCTCCACATGGGGCAAGATCTCCTCCCCAACTCGGAGATGGCACGCCACCCTTTCCCGGGCGAGAACCATGGACTTGGAGGTGCTGATTCTCATCCCAGTCGCTTCACACTCGGCGGCGAACCGATCCAGTGAGAGCTGAAGATCCTGGCTAGATGAAGCCATCAGGACCACATCATCTGCAAAAAACAGAGACCTAATCCTGCAGCCACCAAACAATATCCCCTCAACTCCCTGACTGCACCTCGAAGTTCTGTCCATAAAAGTTATGAACAGAATTGGTGACAAAGGGCAGCCTTGGCGCAGTCCAACCCTCACTGGAAACGGGTCCGACTTACTGCCGGCAATGCGGACCAAGCTCTGACACTGATTATACAGGGAGCAGACCGCCACAATCAGACAGTCCGATACCCCATACTCTCCCCACACGGTCGAATGCCTTCTCCAAGTCCACAAAGCACATGGCAAAGCTATAGCATAGATTGTTACTAGCTAGCTAACTACCGTATTTTTCGGAGTATAAGTCGCACCGGAGTATAAGTCGCACCTGCCGAAAATGCATAATAAAGAAGGAAAAAACATATATAAATCGCACTGGAGCCCGGCCAAACTATAAAAAAAACCTGCGACTTATAGTCCGAAAAATACGGTAGTTGGTAAACTGCTGTTAGCCTTAATGGTAGCGAATAATTCCAGTTAGGGTTGGTTGTCACATATACACATATATTCATAATTGTCATGGTTCTTGCTCACTTTGAGTTAAGAGGCATTAAGTTGGATATTTGTAAACTTGCAATTACTACATGTGGCATGTAGTAACTACAACTACATAATGACATTTAGATAGGCTTCATTTTTTCTTTTTTTAAAAAGCTTTTCCCCCCCATTAAAACAACATTGTGACAACCATCACCATTATGGGGTTGGTTGTCACTCTTTAAACTTCAATTTAATGAAAAAAATGCCTTTAGAAATATATTTTGATGTAAAACGTGTGACAACCAACCTCGTTCTCCCCTACTCATCTAATACAGAGGTTTTCACTTGCACACACAATTTCTACCCAATCTTAAAAAAAATATTATCAATATAGTGAACCATTATCGATTACCGATAAAGCTGACTATTGCACTATTACGACAAATCAAAAGTGTGCCTCGTTTACGACCACAAAAAAATCAATTACCTATTAAAATCTCACCTGAGATACATTTCAGAATATGACCCTAAATATAGGAAAGGTTAGTGGAATACATTCACGATGGCACCAGATGAAAAGTATTAGAAGCACTTAGGCTTTCACAATCTAACCTTACAGGATGATGAATGAGAGTATCAAAATTCAGGGTAAATTATCCAGTAGTTTCTGCTGTGTTTTAAGACAAAATATTGTTTTTGTGGACAAAGTAACTGAGCAGACCACCAAGTCTGGGACATTCATCTTCTGGAAAATATGAATTTCTATACATGTACAATCAAATTCACAGAGTAAAGTAATAAGACATTATACGACAGATGACAATCGAGAGTTAAGGTCATCTTTAAAGTCAGTCTTGTCATGGAAATTGTACTCATGCATCTTGTACTGTATGCAATATGTATATTGCTAATCTTGTTATATTGCTAATCTTGTGCAAAGGAGAAGAGAGGTGGTGTGATGGTGCCATGATCTTTGTTGACAAACAACAGAGTTTTTGTGCATTTATTAGAAAAAGAGAATGAAGGGGTATGGCAAGTAGAACAATGGTTTATTTAAACTATTTTTCTTAATATATGCACTGTGGTTGTTTTATCAGATTACTGTAACAGATTGATAGGTACAAAAACAATTAATAGCTACAGCACTATTAGGGTCACAAGTGAGCTGAAGCCTATCCCAGCTGACTTTGGGCGAATGGAAATGTACACCCTGGACTGGTTGCTAGCCAATTACAAAAACATGAAGTCTAACAACCAACTGACAGTATAACAGTCCACTATAACACTGTGCCGCCATCCTAAATAATATTTCAATCTGATAGCTGACAACAAAACAGATATATCTATTTTAGAGTTCCATTTTTTTAATGCAATCCTAGCTGTTGATTGCTTGTCAATAACTGGCAAGTGACATCATTAATGTACCCCCGAAACTTTTAATAAACCAGGCTTTCGACTTTTTGCTGAACACTGTCATCACCTTTGATACCGACAAACACAACCCTCCAAGACGGTTTTCTAAAAGCATACGTTTATCAACCCATAGCTCATACTATTCGACGAACCTGGTCACTCAATCTCTCAGGGAATCCAGGATTATAAGAAGCACTAACAGTGAAACTCTGCCATATAAATCAGATGAGCCAATGGTTTGATTAGTGGGTTTAAAAGTGTCTTTCTCCTTGACTGTAAATGACATTTGGTGACATTGTTGTCCCAGTGGAAATAACTGATGCTTTTCCTTCTGAGACCACTGTTCCATTTGTTCAGGGGGTATTGCAGACAAGATAAAAGGGGACGTCTTGCATAGACTTTAAATGACCGTTCAAAGCATGGCGGCAACAGCCAACTTCCAGATGAATAGTCACACAATTGTCACTGAAAGGTTCCACCTGCACTAACTAGTTCTTCATTCAGACTACAGATGGCACTATTGCCTCAGAATGTTTGTACTTGTCACTATGGGTGAGAAGTGCCCATCAGTTTTAACCCTTTTTATGCAGTTTACACTAATAAATGGCCTCAACCTACGACAAGTAATGTTACCCATTAGTCTGATGATCGTATCTGTTTCATTTAAGGTTATAATCAAATATTTCAAAGACCTAACCTATTCAATCCTGACAAATTGCATTTGTGCTTCCCAGCACCATGCCATGCGTTCAACACTTGATTTCTGGAGTGAAGGACTGGCATTATCAGGTAACAGACTTGAACATCACACATATTTGGACGCAATCATCAAACAATTGGAGCCATTCGATTGACAGCTGGGTGTATAAGGCTTGCACCTCAGAACATTCTGAATGTTCCCAGAATGAGGTTTTATTTTTGCTTTCAATTCATGGCTGACTGTTCTCTGCACTATTCCAAAAAAATTAGAGACGTTATACAGTGTGCTCAAGTTGATTCAGCTGCTGTCTGGGATAATTGAAAGAAAGAATTTTGGAATCAGTGGCCTGTTTAAACAATATTTCCAATCCTGATCCAGGATAGGTTAAATATCAATAAGCCTAACCCTTGGAACTTTTTCAAAAAATGGAACCAGACCAAAAACCACAATAACTCAAATGCAAACACCCAAAGAGAAAATGTAATGAGTTCACTTTTTATTAAGACATTTTAACAAGCTTGACTGAAAGGCAAGTTTTTCCATCAGGGTAGTCTGTATAAATACCATTTACTGTACAGCTTGCCATCTTTACTGGTTGCATTGGTGTTACCGGGAAAGGTTAAGACAGTGTTAAACAACTTGGAAGTTGGCCCTAAATATACAAGATGAGTGTGTGTGTGTGTGTGTGTGGGTGGTGGTCTCCCATTGTCCATATTCATTTCAGTCAAATACCAACCAGAAACTTGAAAGAAGACAAAAAAATCTAAAATATATTAAAGTTTTGCTTTAGGTCATTGGGCTATGTGAGCTGCCATATGGATTCAAGAGTGTGTGGTCACCAACATGAAAAGGGAGGAACGTATGGCTGGAGGGCATCTAGGACATGGTTATCTGCATGGATTCCAGCATCTCCTCCACTGCCTTCAAGGAGCATTTGTTCTCCTTGGAACCACGGCCAGCCAACTGCATGGTGTGAGAGAACCAATAAAATGGAGAAAGAAGGGGAGGTAAAGAGTAACATCAGTACAATTCTCTTGCTCGCCAAATAAATCAATACATATGATTTACCTACTAAAACAAGCAAACAACCATGATAGCCTAATTATCACACCATCAAAACAGCATACACCTTTTACCATATTGGTATAGAGGCACAAAGTAAGACACATCAGAGCTGATTAGCAGTCACACTGTTAACTGTTGCATAAATGCCATTTTATTTTAGTTCTGCGTGTGTGAGCTTTTAGGCAGGATCAGTTCTCTTCCGTGACCTCAAGCACAGAACACTGACTTCTGCTCATGGATAGGCTTTACAGGAAATGCCGCAGATTATAATCCCAAAACAGACACATATGGACATATTGTACACTAGACCCAATTATACTTTGCAGAAGACTGCGGCATAGCCTTAAAAAATATCAAATGAGAATCTCAAACTTCCTTAACCTAGGGACAGAACAAAAGGGCCAGTCCAATTAAGACAAATGGCAACTATTATGAGTCACACACATCTTAATGAATGACTATACAGGCAAAAACAAGAAAGTGAGCAAAGTGGTGATAAAATGGAGTTTGTGCTCATATTTCTAGTGTATTTGGACACATCGTTCTATTAAACCCATCATAACCGCATGAGTTCAATTTGAATTTAAAACATAAGAAGGGTGCACCAAGAAAGTTACACCACAATTAAGAGTAACTTCTGAACCAGTTTTTGTACCAAAAACTGTACAAGCAAATTCTTTTTGGGAATTCTTTCCAAGAAATCTTGAAAAAAGTACAGTACAATGTTTCAAAAAGATGAATAGCAGATCATTTAAGAAGGGGATTAAATGACGGTTAAACTGTGCTCCTGAACAAAAGAGCACATTCTTCCCACCTTGTCAGGTGAGAGACGAAGTTCCTCGGAAAGACTATACATTTGTTTCAACACAAACACTCATTTTGAAAAGTTAAAAAACACAAATAAATCTTGTGAGTACCTAAACACAATCTACATTATCTTATCAATTCATCAGTACCCTTTGAATTTGGTTAAAACCCATCCATCCATCCATCCATTTTCTACCGCTTATTCCCTTCGGGGTCGCGGGGGGCGCTGGAGCCTATCTCAGCTACAATCGGGCGGAAGGCGGTGTACACCCTGGACAAGTCGCCACCTCATCGCAGGGCCAACACAGATAGACAGACAACATTGACACTCACATTCACACACTAGGGCCAATTTAGTGTTGCCAATCAACCTATTCCCAGGTGCATGTCTTTGGAGGTGGGAGGAAGCCGGAGTAACCGGAGGGAACCCACGCAGTCACGGGGAGAACATGCAAACTCCACACATAAAGATCCCGAGGCCGGGATTGAACTCACGACTACTCAGGACCTTCGTATTGTGAGGCAGACGCACTAACCCCTCTGCCACCGTGGTTAAAAACCATCTTTTTAAAATGCATGTAAACAATTTGATCAGATCATGCTTGACTCAATTGGAAACCCGATCCCTCTTGCATGTACAGTGGGACCTCAGGTTATGAGTTTGATTGGCTCTCAAAACAACCAATCTATATTGAAATTAATTGCAATCTATTTAATCCATGCTGGGCATGCTTCTAATGTGGGAAAAAAAGACTTCTTGAAAATATTGTATTACAAAACAATACAACAACAAACAATTACAGAAGTTGTATGAAATAATGTAATAATAATAATGTACAGCATTTACTTTGGAGAGTCGACTTCTCTTTCGAGCTGCTTCCCTGTCAAACACACCATCAGCAGCTTCTTCATATTCTTTTGGATGAATGTTAGCTGTTTAGAAATTACATTAACACCCATGGCTGGCGTTAGACTTAATTTCTTCTTCATTATGATGTGGATTATCAATGCTACACTCATACAGTACTGATTCGCCAAGTATCATCTGTTCCCACGGTTGGAAAAAAAATTGTTGTGGCTCGCTAGTTATGAGCTTATGCACTACCGAGTGAAACATAAGATGTTTTGGTCTGATCTTATAGGATTCACTAGCCCCGTGTACATGGACAACATTTATTTAATCTGATCGTCATTCGGATTAGAATGTTACTGTGTAAATGGACCCTAAAAAAAATTATCTGATTATGATGTGCATTTTCATGCATCACACCTTAAATCGGAATACTTTACTTTGACATGCGCAGAACCGAACATAACAGAAAGGTGTGTTATTATCTGTGCTATGGCACCATCTTTTGGGCGAGTTCACTCACTGCAGGTGCTAAAGAAGCAATAGACTTCCACTGTAAACAAAGCTTTGTGCATTTTTCTGCTTGTCTGACATTATCACAGTATTTATTGATCATGTTTTTCTTATGTTCACTACTTTTGTTTTCCTCTCTTTTTGAAATGTAGGGTTGCGGCGCGTTTGTTACGACATTTTGTGTATGTGTATGACATACTTGCCAACCTTGAGACCTCTGATTTCGGGAGGTGGGGGTGGGGGGTGGGGGGCGTGGTTGGGGGCGTGGTTAAGATATAATATAAAAAATACTTGACTTTCAGTGAATTCTAGCTATATATATATATTTTTTTTTTATTACATATATATATATATATATATATATATATATATATATAATAAATTATTATTTATTTATATATATATATATATATATAAATAAATAAAAGAAATACTTGAATTTCAGTGTTCATTTATTTACACATAAACACACACATAACACTCATCTACTAATTGTTGAGTTAAGGGTTGAATTGTCCATCCTTGTTCTATTCTCTGTCACTATTTCAGAACACACACATTATACAAATATACATTATAAAATCAATAAGAAAACGGGAGCTCTAATTTGGGAGTCTGAATTAGGATCAGAAGTTCCTATATAAACATTGCGTACTCAAGTCGCCATTTTGTATTGATTACTGCAGCTGTGCACTGGATTCATTCACAAATACAAACTACAACTCACAAACACTTTAGAGTTAGGCTCCACCATCAGAATGTGTACTTAAACTTATAAAGATCACATGGATATTATTCAGTGAGTTGATTCACCAAAACTAACCTGTTATACAGGAGGAAAAAGCACACAGGACGTTTCAATTGTTCACAGACTGGTCGCTCTCATCAGAATGACAAGACACTTCCGGTCTGCAGGTGATAGCATTCAATTGGGAAGAAACACCCTACTGCCCCCTACTGACCAATGTGAATACTGATAAATGTGGAATGACAGCTCCAAAAACGAATTCAAACCACAAAATAAAATAAATAAATCAACACAAAAATGTGACACATTATGGGTGAGTCACATATGCATGTACAGTAGATGGCAGTATTGTCCTGTTTAAAAGAGTCACAACATTGCTGTTTACGGCAGACGAACTGCTTTACGTAGACGAAATGCTGTTGTTGTGTGTTGTTACCGCGCTGGGAGGACATTAATGAAACTGCCGTACAATAAAACCACATAAGAAACCAAGAACTCGCCCTCGATCATTAGCTGTTTAAATTGTGGGAAAGCGGACGTGTGAACAGGTTGTCAACACGTCACTCAGGTCCGCATGGAGCTGGAGGGGGCGTGGCCTCCAGCTCCGCCTGAATTTCGGGAGTTTTTCGGGAGAAAATTTGTCCCGGGAGGTTTTCGGGAGAGGCACTGAATTTCGGGAGTCTCCCGGAAAATCCGGGAGGGTTGGCAAGTATGGTGTATGAGGCTATATTTCAGTGAGTGAAAAGAATATCCACATAAGGTACAATTGCCCGCATAATCAAACTCTATCTGGTGAATTCAGAATGGAGATCTCTCAGACGTCACTGACATAAATGTATTAAAAATACCTTATTTGGTAGCAGAACGTTTGTTTTCAAACAGTTAAAGTGATCCATCAAAATATTTTTCATACACTCAATAAGAAAAATTGTACTTTTACTTTAAAGTATCTAAGTTGCATTTTGATCAAATAAAGTATTACGGTATTGTAAACAATACAAGATACTTCACTGGGTCTTCAAAGAAGTATAAACAATTAAGAGACCCAACTATTTCGAAAATCCAACTGTTTTAGTGCATGTAAACATAGTGACTGTGACTCATCGAGCTGGATTTATGGTGTGTAGCTATAATGATCATTGCATTTCATCGCCTTGCTGCCTAATACGCCATTACCCTGGGTTCGTAGTCAATTATATCTTCAACCTGAGGCATGACCACCATATTAACTTCTGCTCTGTTCAACAGTCAGAGCAGACAAGCCATCTATTGAGAGCATCTTATTATAGAATCATGACGCCTTGGGAGCTCATGGTCCGTGACAGAGGACCTCATCAGTAGCGTTGAACGATTTAGGAAAATAGTGTAATTGCAATATTTCCCCCCCCCCAATATAGCGGTTTGATATTTATACATGGGGTTTATTTGGTTTTTATTTTAACTCGTAATCCTATTTGTTCGAATCAATCAACATGCTTACTGACAATTTTATTTAACTGCTCATTATATACAAATATGTGGCTCTGATTTAAATGCTGGGCCAGCAATAGTTCAGTCAAAGTAATAAACATGTATGATATCAACAGTCCAGAATTTTCAAACATTACAGAATGTAAATTAAAAAAAAACAAATCATTATTATTATCATTAAATTAAGCTTATAACACAGTATAACTCAATGATACTTTAATTGGTCAAGACAAGGCTTGGGAGAATGCAATGTGGTCAGATAGGACAAACATTTAGCTCTTTGGCATCAAATACTTTATGGATATTTTTTATGTAAACTGTCTGTTACAATAAACATATCTTGGCAATTCTGGAATGTTCAAATTGGGTAAGGGAGTGAATTTACAAAAACAGCTGAGGATCATATATTTATTTTGCCCACTGTGGCTTCAAAACCTACAACCTGAGCTAAACCACTGCTAATAGTAAAACAAAAAAACCCAACTAAATTGTTAGTAATACATGTACGTGAAGCATTGTTTCGTTGAACTGATGACTACTGCATTACTTCTGCACATAATAACTAGTACATTTTGTAAATATTTTATTATAATATTTGTTCCAAATCAAATAACTCCAACCGCTCACAACCGTTCAGGAATTAAAACGAACCAAAGTAGCAGATATCAGAGCATCTTTAATTTGAATAAAGCTGTTTGCCAGATGAGGAACTATTAAATGGGCGGAAATGAGGCTTTGAACGTCATTGATGATGTCATTTCACCTCAAAGATACAAACAAGCCTTGATACAAGCTTCACATAAATGCTTTCTGGATTACTTGCCACACAATTTGAAGCCTCAGCCCAGTAGGGAGCCAGCATACAGCAAATCAAGGCATGCATGCCAATAGCTTAAGCCGCATTTATCTAATTTGCACTTTTGTACAGTATAGCATTCTGACTAAAGCATGAATGGGAGGGTATACTGTACCATAATCTAGGTATTTATCAATGCTGTAAAGCCAGTCTTGGTCACCATGCTGACAGGCACCAGATTGTTTGCAATGAACACAGTTATTGTGGTTTTCCTCATGCCACATACTCGACTCACTATTTCCTGTGACCGAAATGCGTACTCATTGCGATTAGAACGTTGTATTTTATCATATTATCGCAAATGTGAATAATCATACAGCCCATTTATAGAACAAATGTAAGCAATAGAGCAAGGCAGGGGCAGGCCCTGACTGTGCAATTTTTGCATCTACAAGCCCGTGTCTCTCGGTCTTTAACGTGTCAACTGACCCCACCGCTAATTACTTTTTTCCTTTTAATAAATGGGCTCTCGCCAACATGACCTCTTGCTGACGTCCACTCCCACGTGCACTCACCTGCCCACCTTTTCCTCACGCATAGGTATGTCAATCACCAGGTACCAAGGCATAATAAATGTGGACGACTGACACATTGCTTTAAAGAAGCCATCAATCAGCGGCATAAACTCACAGCAGCCTGCAGCTGTCTAACAGAGGCCCTCACCATTGCTCCCTTTAAAGAGCTCTGAAGTCTTTTAATGGGAGGTGAGGAGGAAAAAAATAAAGATGGCAACCTTACACCTTGTCATTTAAGTTGTCTGACACAGCTTTAAAAAAAAGACACACATACGTCCTAAACTACACGTGTGAGGCAGGAATTGCAAGCACCTACTGTAAAAATAGCAGCTGTGCTAATAAGGCACTGGGAATGTAAACAAAACCCATTGTGAACAAAAACACCTCTCAAATAATCTCACTTGAAGAAAATGGTGAAATTTGACCAAGGTCAACATTTTTTTATTTTTTTATTTTTTATTTTATTTGCCATTTCTCAAAAATCTTTGCATATTGTATATCATGCCTTCAGTAATCATTTGTGTACTTGCTGCAGTAACATCAATTATATAACAAATTCCGCTTTTAAATAAAAAGCTACATTTTGTATATTTATATCTCAAAATCTCTACCGAAAACCCCCTGAAAAAAGAAGGAATACACTTTTCCAGCACATATTTCCTGTTATTTATTCCAGCAGTGGGTATATTCTGTAATGTAAAAATAAGGTGCTTGTGAAACTGCCAGCATCCACACATTTTTGGAAACAAAAACTATTATAATGTTTTCATTCGCAAAAATATGTCCGCCAACAAAACCTAAGTAAATAATTAAGTCGATTGTGCACATTTTTGAGAGAAAGATCACCCTGGTACCGATCACATGGGGACAATGTTTACACTTGTAATTCAAATTCACCTGCCATGCTTCTTTCTGTGACTTCCAAGTGCACACTCAAAACTGTAAACCTGACTAATGTGATTAAACTAAAAGTTACTTCCGGATTATGAGCTACTACTTTTAATTTACGCTTTGAACCCTGCGGCTTATAAAACAGTGCAGCTAAATTATATATTTTTCTTTGCTGACAGCCATAAAGCAAATATTTAAAAAAAACAAGCAAAGACACTAAAAAAGGTGTGCTATGGTTTTTCCTATGGCGCCATCTTTTGGACGAGTTTGCTCACTGCAGGATCTGCAGTGCCCTTCTGTTCAGAGCTTTCAACTGGAAGTATAAGTGCCGTTCCATCTTCTAGCAGTCCATAGGGTTTCTACTCGTATGGATTATTCATTCATCACTCAAAGCAACGTTTAAGTTTTACAATATAACTAAAACTGTTTACTAAACAGTCCCATGTGTGATGTTTGTTGGAGTGTTTGTATGCATATCTGTACGTGCTATTGTAAATCAAGCTAGCATTGTTAGAATTAGCTAATAGGCTAAAACGTTTACGAGTGCCTCTGTAAGTATTATTACTTACAATGGCATTGTCTGTATTGTTCCAGCTTTGTAAATTCACCAAAATGTCACTGTGGACTTATTGAGTCTGTTTAGCTGATTGGAGAGCTAGCTTCCGCAGCTAGAGGGTCGATAACGATGACTTTTGTTTTGTTTGATCAGCCGTTTTATTGCCGTGGTATAGACACAATTAAGGTATGTAAATAAAACACTTAAACATATTTATGTGCAAATAACATATTTTGCAACATATCCAGTATATGGAAATACATTTTTTTCCTAAATTTGTGTGGGTGCTGCTTATGTACCAAGTAAGCTGGGTATCACTCCATCTTATCTGTCTTGTCTTTTAACAAAGAAACAAGGAAGTCACAATCTTCGTTCAATGGATGTTCTGCAATTTGTTGTCCCCAAAGTTAGAACTGAACTGGGCAAGAAAGCATTTAGGTTTTCAGCACCGAAGTCTTGGAATAACCTACAATCGAACATTAAACTTCAAACCCTAGTTACGCTGAATGAGTTTAAAGCTTCTGTGAAAGGACTGCAGTCTACTTTGTCTGTATGCACATGTGTCATGTGAGCAAGTTTTAATGTTGTAAATGTGATGTTTTATGTATTTGTTTACTGTTTTTAATGTAACCTTGCGGCTGCCCTCTTGGCCAGGTCTCCCTTGGAAAAGAGATCTTTGATCTCAATGGGATTTTACCTGGTTAAATAAAGGCTAATAATAATAATAATAATCTCTATATTAGGTAGGTTAGGGCTAGATGATTATGGCAAAAACAATAATCCCCATTATTTTTGATTGATATTGGAATCACGATTATCTACACAATTATTAATTTGAAAACATTAAAACTTTTAATATAGTTAGAAACACTGGATATAAATTGGTAACTGATAAACCATAACAAATACAATAATATTAATAGCAATAAGAAATTTAAATAACCCTGAAAGGGACAAGCGGTAGAAAATGGATGGATGGAACAATATAAATATAACAAACAAAATTTAGTTTTTCTGTTTTGATTATTTTTAATTCCTTTGTTTACCTTTTACACTTATTTTACCATCATTAAATGTGTGCTTTTTGTGTAAAATAAAATAAAATAAAATGTGTGTTAATTTAATGCAAAAATCCTCACATTTATTAGTACAATACATCTTTGGACAATTTTGACCAGTATTTTAGATCAACGCATAATCATTTTGTAAATGTATCAACGAGTGCATTATGCTTGTGCAAGGTACTTTTTTGAAACTTTTATTTTGTTAGCGCAGTCAGACCGGATGTGGCGCACCACGCCATTACTGTTAAGGGGTGCTGTACTGTTGTTCTCAGCTTGACGAGTAAAGCGGTGACTCACTTAAACAAGAGAGCGCCTCCCAAGTTGCGGCCACTGTTTGATCATTGATGTTACATCGATGATGCCGTTACAACAACACAAGCAGATGAGATGTGTTGTGGGTGTATAGATTGTTCTTGTTAGCTTTAGCTTTGTAGTTCATTTGCGGTTTTAAATGACCGTCTTGACATTTATTGTTTATAAGGATGGGGCGGTTGAGTGTGTCGTGGATGAATGAGCGTTACCGGACACATTATTTTCCCAAACAAATGTTTCTTCTCCTCACAATGACAACATTTCACTTACATTTATGACAATTTCCCAGATTATAATATGCGCTTATCAACGAATTACGTTTTATTGGCAAATTATGAGACTCTACACAGTTACGTGAACGCGGAAATCATGCCTTACTTGTTTAATTAAGTTTAGTGATTATTGATTAGGCATACTAGCGCTGTATCAAATAAAAAGTAGCAACCATGGTTACATCCCAAACTTCTCGTGGACGTGCTCTATTTTCACTTATTCGCTCGTCATCTCTTTCACCGTCACAAGCTCCGAAATTTGCATGAACGTTGCGCGGCCCATGAATTGATTCTTTAAACTTTGTTGTATTTTCATAATCGTGAAAAATCTAAATTAAAATTGTATTAATTGTCCAGCCTTGCGGTAAATGACAAAGAAAATAAGTGGGTATATTTTATTATATAAAAAATTGGGTGCTAAATATTTACCCGTATCAATTACTACATTCCCTGTTTTATGTTATTGCTACATACATTGCTACTATCATCTAGGTCATGAGACAACTTGAACTAGAACACAAATGGCATAATATAATTACATTGAGTGGCCAACTGCTAGCTAGTGGTGAGAACTTAGGGGACGAGTTAAAAACCTGTTCTAACATGATTACATTTAAAAGACTGTTTAAAAAAGAAGTACTGAAGAAGTACGAGGAGGAAAGAGAGTGATGCCCTCAGCACAGAGCGATGGGAGAGAGGTGTATGGTCAGAGAGTGTTTGGGCCTGTGTGTATGTGTGTGTGTGTGTGTTTTGTCTCGTCTTGTCTTGTCCCATAGTAACAGTGGTACTACTGTATTGTTAGTGTACAGGAGCTTTTCTTGTTTTTGTTTGTATAGTATTGTTCTTGTATTATATTGTTTATGTTAAATGTGGAATGAGTGAGAGGGGTTGGGATATTATAAGCATCTGCTTCATCCAACCCCTTTTTAAGCCTTGCATAAATGTCCCTGCCAAAATGTTTAAAAAAAAATGTGTGTTGTTGTACTGTGCAGGCTTGAAATAAATAATTCAATCAATCAATCAATTTTGCAAATCAAGACACATTTTGAAAAGCCAAAATACCATCTGCACATGCCTCATTAAAGCCAGCAACAACAAAAGACTCAAATATATTTGGTAGTGGTGGTGGTGATGTAAGAAAAACAAACAATACTTTTAGTACCAGACATAACTGGAGATATCTCAATTGGACAAAATCAACATGAGTGACGTAATCAACAATTAAAATACAATAAAAATACTTGATACCACTCACCTTGTATGCTCGGTTTATCTGAGTGGCAGCCCAAGCAGCATACTTTATGTTGTCCTTCTTCACTTTGGCACTAACCTTTGGGCTTGCGGCAATATGGCTTGCAGACTTGATGAAAAAGCACAAAAGAGAAGGGATGCTTTGTTCTATTAAAATGTGATCAAAAGACTAATACATGTGTACTAAATAATATACACTGTCGAAATAATTTAGACATCTTAACGACACAGTCAACCTGACCTCATTTAAATTATGTTCAAATAGTTTGGCTTTTGTATTTTTAGTAAGGATTCCTTCATTCGTCTTTTTCTAACTCAAGCGAAACCTCTATTTAGATGACGTCAACAGAGACAGGCTATCCCTGTATGACAAAGTGCACTATGCTAGAGGGGAATCCCCACACGTGTTGTAAATAACTTACCCGCAGCCCAACTGTGGTCAGTGCTGCCAGTTTGTGGAATTGTCTAAGTTGGTGAAAACTTGTGAAAGTTCCCTGCACTTTCACTGACCTTCTTGCACCTGTCAAGCTGTGCACCAACAAGACAAGCTGACAAAACATGCAACAGTATCAAACAGATCATCAGCTGATAATTTGCCTAAAATATTGATTAACGTGACGTCTTAAGTGGTGCCAAATGATGAAGGAATCATCAAGGTCTGCTATGTTGCCAGGCAAATGTAAATGTTAACGGAAGCAAATGTTTCCATCTGATCCTAATTTTTTCCTTTTATACTCACTGCATACTTACCCTCCAGAACAGTTTCAGAGGGTTTGCTGTTTTAAAGTGTTTAGATTGTATGAAAAATTCCAGTGCCGCAAAAAGGAAACAAGAGCTTTCTGTTAGACCTGCTTCTTCTCTGCACCTTAAATCCAAGCACTTTTTCGTTTGTGTTCTTATGTCAGGTCTCACTTACACATGATGCATGGGCTATAGCAAACACAATCCAGTTTCAACAAATGAATTTATGAGAGTGCTGTTTAACCAAGACCACAATCACAGTGGCACCTGGTTGGATCGTTTGCTTGGGACAAAATGCTAGCTAGATGCTAGCACTCTTTTTCGCTTTGTTACTACTTTATTTTTCAAGTCATCATCATAAAAATTGTCCCAGCAAAGGGGTATTATTACTTAAATAAAGAGCTCTAGTGGGGAAAACTTTCCAATGTGTGGGTTCACCATCTGAGTCAGCAATGATTTGACCTGTCTGACAGCCACTCTGTCTACCCTAAATACACTTGTACACACAACTGTACCTTGTTGTGGACTTGGCACACTTGGTGGCTAGCCTCAACAATGACAAACTATAGAAATGCATATTTATGTTTCTTCTCTCTTGCTTTACCCACCAATTGCTCATCTTTTAAAGCAGTACTCACCATGTAGAGACCAAACAATGCTCTCATGTTTCTGTTGTTCAGTCGGAGAGCCTGGGCAAAATATTTTCTGGACAGCTCCAAGTTTTCCAGCCCTCCCTGAGTGTACTTCACCTGTGTGAGGAATAGTTATACATAGCCAATAAGCTGTAAGTATGTGTAATACTAGTAAGTACCGGTAATGTTGGGAAAGGAGACACATGAACAAATGGATACCTACCTCAGCATACTGCTCACAATACAAGTGATTGTGAGGATTGGTCATCATCAGCTCCTCAAGACAAAATGCAGCTTTTCCATAGCTGTGAAAATCAGAACAAAAACAGTCAAAATTAACACAGGTGTGGGTTTGTTATTTTTAGGTTTGTGACCTATAAAGAAACGGAGAACAAGGATGACAGCGACCAAAGTTATCTTTACACACATATGTATTCATTAGGGCTGTCAAAGTTAACGCGATAATAACGTGATAATTATACATTTCAATAACGGCACTCATTTTTTTAATGGCCGATTAACGCAAACACTTCCTTTTGGACTCTTCTGCCGTGCAGTAGCTGGGGGAACTTGGGGGGGAGGGGGTGTAAATTATTTTATAACATGTTCTGGTCGAGTCCTTAATTACATAATGATTAGCAGGCTAAATATGACATGTTATTAATTAATAGAGAAGGTTCAAATATTGTCATGCAGCAAAATGAGGCCACCCCCCTAAAAATGATCTGTCTAGGGTACACTTATTAATGATGAAAAATTATACCCATCTGCGATTGAGATTAATTTTGACTTAACTATAAACAAAATGTGATTAATCACGATTAAATATTTTAATCTTTTGACAGCCCTACTATTCACAGATGACAGTGGTGCGGTATTTACAAGTTACAAGGTATTCACTGAGGCACAAACATATGTTTAGTCTCAAATGTATAGTTAACTACCTTTCTGAGGTCAGCACTAAAGTACCAGCTGGGACACTGTGCTGATACTTGGATGACATCACTTCTCAGCAGACTGCAGTGACTAATGCTGACTCCCTAACTTTAAGTTTGTTACTTTCACTTGCCCTGGACAAGACCAACACATTTATAAACTCATATACCAACACAATAAATCATGGTACACAGGTACTGTACAACAATAACCAACAACAGCTTCTGTGTGCAATCAGTCGATTAATTAAAAGCATGCATTCTTAAGGTACCCAATTCTTTAAGTTCAAAATGGTCTCATTCGAAACGTCTCCTTGCCTGTTTTATATTTTCTTTGAGCCAAATTGTATTGGATTTAGTGCAGTTATGCTACATATAACAAGCAGGGGTGAATTAAAATAAAAATAAAAATAAACATCTTCTGGGCTTTTGGTAAGTGAGTGATGGTTTTAAAAAATATTGTATACGCCATTGTATTGACTATGATGACCAGAAGCATTAGAATGGCGGCCTTTTCAGAATTCTGTTGAGCCAAAATGCACATGGCAGGCAGTGAATGTGTTTTTTTGTGGACAGAGGTTGTTTTTAATGTCACTGTTGTGGAGATTTTCTTAACACCTGAGTGGGGAAAACATCCATCCATTTTCTACCGCTTGTCCCTCTCGGGGTCACGGGGTTGCTGGAGCCTATCCCAGCTGCATTCGGGCGGAAGGCTGCACCTCATCGCAGGGCCAACACAGATCGACCGACAACATTTACACTCACACTCACACACTCATGTTATTAAAATGATTCATGTTTGTGTAGCCATAGCCTTAATCTTGAAGTGCCAATCTCTAAACACAGTATGTTGCTCAGCACTGGTGGACCTCAGGTTTGCTTGGATTTTGAAAAATATTTCCAGTCGAAAATAGTAAAAATAGAAATGTCTAATTGTCTAACAATTTCCAGGTTGCACTGCACCACTTTAACTGCCACAACATGAAGAAGTCTATTTAAAGCCTGCCATAGCAACTGGCTGAAAGATTAACAGCATAGGAGGGAAAGAAAGGTGGGGAAAGAGAATGAAAGAAATAAACAGGGGTGGGGGTTGCGCAAAGAGGGAGATCTGAGGACTCAGAAAGTTGGGGGCTGCTTACAATTACCACTTCCTCTACATAAAGACTTTCAGATGTGCTCGTGCAGTGGCCCTGGCCTGCAACAGTGAGTTCCATTAGCCCCAACAAGGATCTTGAAACACGGCCAGACTCTTACCTCTTCATTTCTCTCTAAGCCATCTAACTCAACCGTCCCCACGCCACTTTTCATGGCTGCTCTGAAGCTCACGCAATAACACAGGTAAAACAAGTCTGAAGCCGCTATATGAGCAATGCTTTACAATTAATATTTAGTCTCTGTTGGAGATTGATTTAAATCGTTAACAGCCCATTGCCTCATTCTCATTATCAGAGCTTGAGTGGTAATCTACAGATTGTGTGACGTGGGGGATGAAAATACTATAGTTATTTACTTGTCCGATTCCTAATGTTGCAAACTATTATACTTTATAAACAATGTCGACTCTGGTAACACTGCTAAATTCTCAGTGCTTTTGTTTTTTTTAAGTCCCACAGTGTAGCGGGAGGAGAGTTTATGTCTCTTCCATACATCTCCATTAGACTGTTTTTTCTAGTCGGGGAAAAAAAGGGCCACCACCCTCTCCTGAGAATTTCACAGCAAGTGCACTCTTTCTTTCCATCTGGAAAAAAGTGACGATAATACTATGCTATCCGGAAGGGGAGGTGGAGAAACAGGGAGGGTTTTTTCACATCACAATAAAGAAAACAATGAAAAAGGGGATGTGTGAGTGAATAGTGTGATATTAGAAGTGTTAGATTAAACTGTGAGATAATCCGATTACCACTGGATTTCCTCTGGCTACTACAGCAATAAAACCCCTCATACAAAAGCATGAAATACCCAATAAGTTGCCCCCTCACTGTGCTGTGCATTCCTGCCGCCACTGCCTTCATACCAGAGCAACCAATACACTATAGTGCTAGCATGAGCACACATACAAACACCTTTTAGATACTACCTTAGCATCTATCTAAACACTCACCTTGGTAACAAATATGTCAGTAGGGGGGCAGAGCGTTTTTTTAGTTTAATAAGTAGGAGGTACTATTAAACTTTCCTTATGTGATAAACCTATGGCAAGCATCTGCTTTGTTGTTTTAATGCGGTTTTCACAGGAATATTTTATATAGTAAAGAATGGGGGTGTTAAATATAACTCCTTCATTTCCAACATGATACCAATATTGCGACCTTGATTGTTGGTCGATATCGATATCAATCCGATACAATATCAGCTAGGGGTGTAACGGTACACAAAAATGTCGGTTCGGTACGTACCTCGGTTTAGAGGTCACGGTTCGGTTCATTTTCGGTACAGTAAGAAAACAACAAAATATAAATTTTTTGGTTATTTATTTACCAAATTTGCAAAATCTTCCACCAAAAATATGTTTCCTAGTGGAATATTTGATGTGGAGTAATCGGAACATTGGATAGGTCAATAATTCATAATAACATTGATTTTGATTCAATATTATGTTTTGAGCAATGACAGTTTGAAAGAAAAAAAACAGCTTTGTTTTATTAGTCAACATTGCAACTTTTTCCAAATTACATTTAACCTTTAAGCTTTTTTATTTCACTTTTGCTATGTTTTTATTTATTTTAATAGTATTTTTAGAATGTGCCGTGGGCCTTTAAAACATTAGCTGTGGGCCGCAAATGGCCTCCGGGGCACACTTTTGACACCCCTGCTATACATAATAAAAAATTAAATCTGACAAATCTATCGATAAAAAGCAGAGCCTGGTGACGCATGCGCGTTTATCATAACTCTCTCGCTCTCTCTGTCTCTGCCCCTCCCTCACGAATGCTGCTGTGTGCACAATTTGATTTGTTTTTTAACCCCTTCTTAACCCTGAACGTATATTGAAAATACACGCAACCCTAACTCAAAATGCCAGACATTTGAGGCATTTAAGAAACTCCGCCAGGACAGCCCCGCAAAAGATGACATGTCCGGTGAAAAGAGGACGTATGGTCCGTCTATCGTAGCTCGGTCGCTGCTAGCATGCGTGTGCATTGTTTACACAACGTGCGGTAAGCTACTTAATATGTCCTTGTGGAAACTCGTTCGATACACCTCCGAACCGAACCGAAACCCCTGTACCGAAACGGTTCAATACAAATGCACATACCGTTACACCCCTAATATCAGCACAAATCATACATACTTTTATTACTTATTTTGTAGGCAAGGTATCTGCAAATTTCAACAAGTCAAATTTAAGACGTTTTAGGACCATAAGGCATACAATTTAAGACCCGTTTAAGTACAAAGCATGAAGGGAAATTGTTTCTGTTAATTTCCAGTGCAGAAAAAGAAAGAAATGCAACAAATGGGGCGCCACTTCGACACATATTGTGCATTAAAAACGCTAAAACCAATCCAATGTAGATCAATATACTGTATTGTAAGATATATAATGTAACCTTTGTGTTACAGATAATAAAGTAATATCTAATAATACATCGCAATATTGGAATACTGGAGTTTACTGCTTATATCGGCAGCTAGTATCAGACATTTTTGATAGATGCCAATATATTCCGATTTGGAATGTTTTTTGATGATATCGGATCAGGACACTCCTGATAAAGACCCAATTAGTTAAATTGTAATATGGTAGCAGTACAATAATAAGGTAGCGATTAAAATACCCAGCACCTCACAAATGAGAACACCCTTTTCATCTTTTCATTGGACAACACTGAAGAAATGACACTTTGATACAATTTTGTCAGTGTACAGATTGAATAAAAGTACACCCTGAAGTGAAAATGTTGTGTGGTTACTAGGGGTGTAACGGTACACAAAAATTTCGGTTCGGTACGTACCTCGGTTTAGAGGTCACGGTTTGGTTCATTTTTGGTACAGTAAGAAAACAACAAAATATAAATTTTTTGGTTATTTATTTACCAAATTTGTAAACAATGGCTTTATCCTTTTAACATTGGGAACACTATAATAATTCTGCCCACGTTAATCAACATTAAACTGCCTCAAGTTGTTGCTCAGTTTAAATAAAATGACAAAACTTTTCTTCTACATATAAAAAGTGCAACATTAAACAGTTTCAAGTCAACTCATCATGCTTAATTTTTTACAGCATTTGGGAAGCCTGTAGTTGATTTGTATTATGTAAATGTTATATTTTTATCAACATGTGATAGCAGGAACCCTGCCATTCAAAACTAGGCTGCTACATTACTAATGATTACACACACACACGCACACACACACACACACACACACACACACACACACACACACACACACACACACACACACACACACACACACACACACACACACACACACACACACACACACACACAAACACACACACACACACACCGCAAAATGAGCTAACATTACGCTAAAAGCTAATTAGCCTTCACCTCAAGCCAGGACTGCGAGCGAGATGAGCTGCAGTTTGTTTCTAGAACGTCAACGGGCTCATAATGATGTTACTCGTAGTTGACTGGGAGGTGTTTATTTTAATTTGGGGAGAGTTCGCTGCCTGATGCTCACCTGCTAAACACCTATCTGCTAACCCCACCGCAGAAGCACTGACTACATGCTCTCTGAATACGCACTGCTGATTGGCTGTTACCGCTCTGAATACGCACTGCTGATTGGCTGTTACCGCTATGGTTGTAACCAATCAGATGGTTGTGTGGGTGGGACAATGCTGGGTGCTGTGCAGGAGACAGAGGCAGAAAGCAGAGCAACTTGTTAAGACTTTAGCTTCATATCACGCTACTTCATATGTTCGTGTGGAAACTCGTTCGGTACACCTCCGAACCGAACCGGAACCCCAGTACCGAAACGGTTCAATACAAATACACGTACCGTTACACCCCTAGTGGTTACCATTTTTTTTAAGTATTGCTTGAGCATGAAGTTTATACAATTCACAGTTGCCATTAGAGTCCTCTTTTTCTCCTCTGTGATTACATTACAGAGCTTGAGAGTGTTAAGAGACCTTGCACTCTTCCACCTTCCATTTGTGGATACCCTAAAAATGCTCAATAGAGCTCAAATCTGTAGACATGCTTGGCCAGTTCATCACCTTAACCTCCTGCTTCTTTAACAAGGCATTTGTCATCTTGGAGGTGGGATTTGAGGTCGTTTATCATGTCGGAATAATCCACTATAGTTTCGTTTTTGTTTGATTTTGTTTTCTGAAGTGCCATAGACCTCAAATGGGCCCTTGGTTGTACATTGGACAGTCCTGCTTTTATGGCTCTTTATTTGTCTTGTTTTCTTCCCGTTGTGGGCAAGCTATGGTGGTTGATGAAGAGTGGGAGTGTCGCGTGGCTGATTGCTTAATGCCATGCAACAGCCAGGCTTAACAATTAGCGCCACCTATGCAGTGTGAGCTGGTGTGGCATGCGCTGGCCCATTGTCCAGGTTTCCGGGACTGAGCTCGGGGCTAGGAGCGACAGGCTGAATGCTTAGAGAGTGGCTTGGCATACGACCGTGTTGAAGGGGTGAAAATGCGTGCCTGTTGGTCACTTTCTGGAAGGGGAGGACACTGATGTGATAACGCTTATATTTTGACCTCTGCCAGGAGGTTATATATTCACCCGCATTGGTTAGCTAGTTAGTGAGCAACATAATTCAAATAGTTGCAAGTTTTTAATGAAACTTTCAGTAAATGTCAGAAATTGGGATAAGGAACTAGCAATTAGATTTTGGGGGTTAGTCAAATCACTGTCTGATTTAAGCTTTTTTAAAGGATTCTTTACTTTTGGGAGATAGGGCTAAGCGGATGTCTGCGGTCTCCGAGTGATTTACTAGTTCCTAACATTTTCTTAATCTACGGGTAATGTACCAAAGATCGCCCGCTCGATCGCAATTGACAGGTTGGCAACACCATGCCTGAACCGTCTTTTTGTAGAGCAACAATTATCTGTAATAAAAAATGTTTTTTGCCATGAGCTACAATGCTTACCTTCTGGTAACAAAGATGAGTGTGTATCAGAGCAATAACATGTATGACACCTGTAGGGATGATGTTTGATAAGAAATTATCGAGTTCGAGCCTATTATCAAATTCCCTTATCGAACCGATTCCTTATCGGTTCTCTTATCAAGTCCAGATAGGTTGTTGTATATGGAAAAAAAACCCACAATAATTGGTTTAACAAAAGCTCACTTTTATTATATAAGAAAACAATTTCATGTAATAAATAAATAAATATTGACTGTTACCCCCCTAAAAAAATAAAATAAAATAAATAAATATTGACTGTTTTTACCCAAAGTATATTAAGTGGGATTTTTCAAAAAAGCAAATATATACAGTAACACAAAAACAACCTGTCTCTGTGATCACTATAGGTGTATAAATAATAATATAGTGTTAAATAAAATCAGTCCCTTGGGCACAAAACTGAAAATAATACAGCTCTCCAAAAAGTGCACTTCTGCTGCTATTTGACATAACTGTTTGTTATGATGCTTTGACATTTTTGCACTTTATTTCTTTATTGAAAGAAAATTCTATGAAGAGAAAAGTTGTTTGCAAATGTGGTTACAATACTAAAAATGAAAAGTTAAAGCTAAAAAAAGAAATACCCTTTATTGAGTTAACATTATTTCTTTATAGGGGGAAAGATATGATGTTATGAGCTAGGGAATATAACAACTACACTACCCAGCATGCAACGGGAGTGACGAGCATGCACAGTAGCCCCGAAAAGTGTTGTTGCATGTGCCACCCGGCAGCTAAGAATGAGGTTATGAGCATGCTGTGAAAGTAAACGTCAAGAACTCAGCCAACACGCCTCGACTGCATTATTTATAATTAGACAGACAACACATATACTGTGTGATTTTGTTTTGTTTACAAGGAAAGAAAAACAAAAGTTAAAAAAGGGAGATCATGTCATATATGTTGTATATATATGTATGTGCTGCGGTTGCTTTAAGAACGTTGCGACAGCTGCCGTAAAGGAGTACGTTGCTAGCCTGGTTGCTATGTTTCCGGTTGGTCGTAAAAGTGTTCGTCATGTGTTTGTACTCTGCTAAAATCTCTCAGTAAAGTTATTCATTGGATTATACCTTTTGTTTTGAACTTTATTACACCTTGGAGCGCTTTTTCTGGTCCATTTTTTCCTGCTTTCGCTATCTGCGCCTAATGACTGAGCTACGTGACGTCATTTCTTGTGATGTCACACGGACTATTTCTGGTCTGGACGGGATTCGTTCCCAGAGATTCGAATAAAGAACCAACTCTTTTTCTTTACTACAGTGGTCTCGATAACGGGTAGCGGTTCTCAAAAAGGGATTCAAGTCCGAGGACTCGGTTCTTTTCTTATCGAACAACCGGGAAAATCGGTTTCGAGTATCATCCCTAGACACCTGTTCCCCATTCACACTAGAGACCTTGTAACACTAACAAGTCACATGGCACTTAGGAAGGGAAAATAGCTAACTGTGCCCAATCCGGACCACTTGAACTTTTTTTTTTTTTTTTACTTGGGAGAGAACTCACTTTTGTTGACACAATTAAGGCATTAATGGCTGTTATTTTGAGGGGACAGAACATTTAAACTGTTAATCTGTACACTGACTAATTTAAAGTGTAACAACATGTAATGCCTTCAGTGTTGCCCCCTAGAAGTATTTATAAAATTGTAAAAAAATAAAATAAAAAAGGATAAAAAAAAAACAGTTGCTTAGAGAATGCAAAAACACTTACTCATGTTCATTGATGTATAGTTCTGACAACTCGTGCCATGCTTCTTGGTCCCCAACAAACCTGTGTACACAAAAGTAACTATTACACATGCAAGTTCATCAAACTACCTATTTTACATTGAGAGAAATATTCCAAGATTAAGTCAAAAAAGGCGTTATTAATACGCTGCCATCCAATCTGAATTAGGCCACGGTTGGTTTGTTTATAAGTCGCTACTTTTTCCCCATGCTTTGAACCCTGTGTTTTATACAACGCTTCGGCTAATTTAAGGATATTTCAGGGTTGTCATACTTCACATGCCGCAATACATTTTTAACGAGTTATAAAGTGGACCAATGACATTGTTTACATTAAATCAAACGAATTGATACAATCATTCAGTCTGCCATCTAGTGCGTTATACACTCACCCTCATTATAAGACAAGACACAACACAATGCACACGGCACAGCCCCAAAGCTCATGAAGATCGACCCGGCTAATGAAAAAGAAAACAACTGCTGCACGAAATGGAAATGCACTACTACTAACAGACCCAAAAAGGATGAACTGTCACACGCCAAAGAAGATGACTACAGAGGTTTAGTGCGCAGGAAAAGGACAAAGAAGACAGCACTCTCTCGTAGACTACTGTATCAAATCAAATCAAATCAACTTTATTTATAAAGCACATTTAAAATTTACCACAGATGTCGTGTTACAGGCACTGTCTTTTGTTAGATTAGTAAATGAATTGATTGATTGATTGATTGATTGAGACTTTTATTAGTAGATTGCATAGTAGAGTACATATTCCGTACAATTGACCACTAAATGGTAACACCCGAATATGTTTTTCAACTTGTTTAAGTCGGGGTCCACGTTGATCAATTCTTGGTAGAACACAAGCGCCTGTGTTTATTTATTTATTTTTTCGGTCAGTGGTCAAAAAAATAAACAGTTTTACATTCATAAATTGACAATTTTGCAGACCAAAAGGGTTTAGGCTGTAATTGAATACTTATTTCGCCTAACCCTAGAAACAATCTCAAACACAAGATGTAGTAAAACCAAGACACATTGTGTCAATATTTAATGAGTCAATGCGTATACCTGTGGCTAATTATCTTATGCAACCTATATATGTATAAAATAAAATAAATGAGGTGGGTGCGCTCCAATAGCCTGGAAATTACTGTATTTGAATGCACTGAAAATAGATGATTTATCCATTCTTCCATCCGTTTTCTACCGCTTGTCCCTCTTGGGGACAAGTGGGGTACACCCTGGACAAATGTTGCTTCATTATGTTTATTTTAGAATTCATGAGAAAGTTCATGACATTGTTGCCTGTCTTCCAATTATTTAGAAAGTAAGTAGAGTAATTGTTTTCTGGTATTGAGTAACGTTAATTGGTTAGAATCCATTTTACTTGTGTTTTTAGTGATAGTGTTTTATTAATTATTTACTGATCTCTAATGTGCAGCACTTTGTTGTTGTTAAAGTGTGGTATGAAATAATGTGTAAGGTATAGACATCAACATATAAGCTGTGCAAGGAGAAATAATGAGACTTACTGCTCTAAATACTCATTGAGTTCCCGAATGGCTTCAGTGCTCTTCCCCTGGGCCTTCAGTATAGAGATCTTACGTTTTCTTGCAGCCTGTATAGGAAACAGAAAACTCAGTGTCTGTCTGAGAGTGTGAGAGAGAGAGACTGATTTTTACGGCATGTTACAATACAAAGCAATCCTCAATATTGACATAATTATTTATGGAACAAATACATCAGCAATTTGGTGCATTAAAAAAACCGACATGTAGATGAATGGGAAAAGCCTCAAACAACCGATCAATGTTGTAAAATGCATTTATTCCATTACTGGGGTATTTAAACAAAGAAGCCAACAAAGACATTAGAGAAGAAAGTGGCAATGTCCAATAAATGAGCTCACAGGCAAAGATAAAGGGGTGATTCATCCCAGAATCATTTGGGGAAAACTGCACTCTTCTCAAACCCAATGTCTGTCTTCCTACTGGCACAGCATGAATCTAGAATTTCACTAGCTCAATTTATATTACAAACCCCGTTTCCATATGAGTTCGGAAATTTTGTTAGATGTAAATATAAACGGAATACGATGATTTGCAAATCCTTTTCAACCCATATTCAATTGAATGCACGACAAAGACAAGATATTTGATGTTCAAACTCAAACTTTTTTTTTTTTTTTTTGCAAATAATAATTAACTTAGAATTTCATGGCTGCAACACGTGCCAAAGTAGTTGGGAAAGGGCATGTTCACCACTGTGTTACATGGCCTTTCCTTTTAACAACACTTAGTAAACGTTTGGGAACTGAGGAGACACATTTTTTAAGCTTCTCAGGTGGAATTCTTTCCCATTCTTGCTTGATGTACAACTTAAGTTGATTAACAGTCCGGGGGTCTTCGTTGTGGTATTTTAGGCTTCGTAATGCGCCACACATTTTCAATGGGGGACAGGTCTGGACTACAGGCAGGCCAGTCTAGTACCCGCACTCTTTTACTATGAAGCCACGTTGATGTAACACGTGGCTTGACATTGTCTTGCTGAAATAAGCAGGGGCATCCATGGTAACGTTGCTTGGATGGCAACATATGTTGCTCCAAAACCTGTATGTACCTTTCAGCATTAATGGCACCTTCACAGATGTGTAAGTTACCCATGTCTTGGGCACTAATACACCCCCATACCATCACAGATGCTGGCTTTTCAACTGTGCACCTATAACAATCTGGATGGTTCTTTTCCTCTTTGGTCCGGAGGACACGACGTCCACAGTTTCCAAAAACAATTTGAAATGTGGACTCGTCAGACCACAGAACACTTTTCCACTTTGTATCAGTCCATCTTAGATGAGCTCAGGCCCAGCAAAGCCGACTGCATTTCTGGGTGTTGTTGATAAAAGGTTTTCGCCTTGCATAGGAGAGTTTTAACTTGCACTTACAGATGTAGCGACCAACTGTAGTTACTGACAGTGGGTTTCTGAAGTGTTCCTGAGCCCATGTGGTTATATCCTTTACACACTGATGTGGCTTGTTGATGCAGTACAGCCTGAGGGATCGAAGGTCACGGACTTAGCTGCTTACGTGCAGTTATTTCTCCAGATTCTCTGAACCCTTTGGTGATATTACGGACCGTAGATGGTGAAATCCCTAAATTCCTTGCAATAGCTGGTTGCGAAAAGTTTTTCTTAAACTGTTCAACAATTTGCTCACGCATTTGTTGACAAAGTGGTGACCCTCGCCCCATGCTTGTTTTTGAATGACTGAGCATTTCATGGAATCTACTTTTATACCCAATCATGGCACCCACCTGTTCCCAATTTGCCTGTTCACCTGTGGGATGTTTCAAATAAGTGTTTGATGAGCATTCCTCAACTTTATCAGTATTTATTGCCACCTTTCCCAATTTCTTTGTCACGTGTTGCTGGCATCAAATTGTAAAGTTAATGATTACTTACAAAAAAAAAGTTTATCAGGGTTGAAAAGGATTTGCAAATCCTTGTATTCCGTCTATATCTACATCTAACACAATTTCCCAACTCATATGGAAACGGGGTTTGTAGTTGAAAACTGATTTTCGTTAGTTTTCATGTTGTAACCTTAAAGTGAATAAGGTTGTCAATCAAGTATTAGTTTCACTGCTCTAACATTTCCAATTGTTGTACTCGCCTTATTCTCATTCTAATGGTAAATGACTGAAAACCTTAACAAGAGGCTGCTGCTCCATTAGAACGGCACTACACCGCCACAGCTTTATTTATGGACTGGCACTTGATTAAGTGGGGCTGCCTCTCCTCCACTCATTGCCAAAGCAATTGGGAGCAATCTCTGAGTCATGTCAAGGGGCTGTAAATTTAGGCTTATTTCTGACATGGCAACAAAAGAAATCCACTTATCTATCAAGCTGTGACAGGAACCTACAGAGGCACTGCAGTTTACACTGATCAGAGCAGCAATATTTGGGCATATTTAGTACTGTACATGACAACAACCTAAAAAACAGAAAACATGTTTTTTGTAGGTTTTCGGTACGATTGTCAAGACGATCCCTCATTTGGACCAGCAAAAAAAGACTACACAACTTGCAACGTGCATGCTAGGCCAGTAGTTTGAAATGGCACGTTGTAACAAAGCATGGACTAGCAAATGTTAGGCTGAACATTTAATGTACATACACATTGACACATCTTCCATTTTCAAATAATTGTCTCCTTAAAGGTGCTGTATAAATGAGCAGCCAAAAAAGAAAATACGTTTTAGTTATAAACTGTTCTATTTACCAGTGTACAAAGCCAATCAACTGAAATCAATCACTATACATTTTAACATTTGAATGATTCTGTAATGTACAGCTGTTACAGACTAAAAATGTCATGCAGGTGCAATTTAGCACAATCGTAAATTTCACACGTGTGACCGTGCTATCACAACGTCCACACCATACTTTTTCCTTCCAAAATAAAGAACCACATGGGATTGAAAAGAACATGCGCAAATTGGTAGCTAAAAAGGCAAACCGCAGTTTATTAAAGTGAAAGGCAATTCCAAACCACTTCCCAGTTTTCTCTATTCAAATAATATTTTAAACTGACAGTGAGACCTCTGTTGTCATGATTCTTTTATTTTTATTTTTTAAAAGTGCTCTCTGGAGACTGGATGACTCATCACTCTACGTCTACTTACAAGAATCCGCTTTGGCTATTATTGCTATGTTCACAGGGATGATAATACCTGGACTACGTTTACATTGAAGGCCCGATGTTGCCCGAATCGGATTTGTTCCAAATCTGATTTTTACACTGTAAGTAAAATGTGATCTTTATTAGACTCTAGTATGAACATACACAGGCCCCAATGTGTCCCCACATTACTTGCATGCGCATTTTGATAAAGTGAAAGCAAAAGTAGTTGACCAGATTCCATAAATGAACAAGAAAGTCGAAACTACTACAAAATAAAATAAAATGAAAGTTGCCATATATATATATATATATATATATATATATATATATATATGGGAGGGTTTTAATATTTTAATGGTTGTTAAGTAGAGACGTCAGACATCAGCATGGATCTACATTAGCTTAATTTTTCAAGTCACGTACGGGGTTTCTACAAGTATCAGTATATCTATTGTAATGCCATTTTTAATGGCATTAAAAAAAAGTATGACTATGTCCGACCCCATAAGATTATTATTTATAATCAAAAGCTTACAATTGTCTGTATAGACACAATTGTAAGCATTTGACAATAATCTTGAATAGTTGAAAACTTTACATTAAATGCTACTATCTAGTGAATAAGAATTGGTTCCAGACTGTTTAATCTGCGAATGTATTTGTATTTATTTTTCTGTAGTTGCATCCGGTGTTCTGACTTTGTGCACCGGCCGCAGGCCATAGCCAATCATCACACTGTATCTTCAAAGTATTAAAGTGGACCTTCACTTATGCCCTATAAATAAACATCTAATTCTGAATTAGTTGATTGATATAATATACCCAGAAGTCATGTTTTAAAAATGTTCTCTTTAAAACATGCTGTAAAAATGCATCCTCAGGCCTTGCAAAAACCATCTTGCAAGGCACCGTACAAGGTGGCAGGAGACGAGGGAGACAAAAGAAAAGATGGGAAGATAACATCGGAGAATGGACTCACTTGAAAATCACTGAGGCAATGAGAGCTGCTGAGGACAGAGAGTAATGGAGAGAGCTGGTGAACAGATCCTATGTGGTGCCACAACGACCCTACGGGGTTATGGGATAGGCTAAGGCTAAGGTAAAAATGCATCCCTCCATTTTATACCACTTGTCATATCCTCTGAAAACATGCCTTATAATTGCCACAAAATGGAGGATACGTTTTTAATCAGAATACAATTAAAAAAAGGAGTTGAAATGTTTTATGGAAAAACAAACATACATCATGCTAGGAATACAAATGATGCATGTGTTTGGAAATTGATGATTGATTTAAACATTTTAGAAAAATACATGTCATGATATTTGGAAAAATGGCAAAAACATGCATTAAAATTAAACTGAGTCAATTTAACACATTGAATAGATTGTATTCTACACCCTCAGTTGTTTAAAATGGGTACATTAGCTAGCAAGTTATGTATAAAGTGTCAGGCAGCCGAAGGAACTCTTATTCATTTACTGTGGGAATGTCAGAGAATAAAAGAGTAGGTTACGTGAAGTGTCACAAGAGTTGCTAATGTGCCAAGTTAGCTCATGTGTGTTGAACTGGCGACTGAAATAAACAAGTCTGTATGAAACAAGCTTAGCTTCCTAATTAACATGACATGGTGTCAGAGTTTGACTTGTCCAGGGTGTACCCCGCCTTCCGCCCGATTGTAGCTGAGATAGGCTCCAGCGCCCCCCGCGACCCCGAAGGGAATAAGTAGTACCGGTAAATGGATGGATGGATGAGTGTCAGAGTTAAGGACTACAAGCCTACAGTCACCAGAGAATGGCAAAGTTTGGGCACCCAGAGCTAATTCATTTTGCCGCCCAGCGTAGCAGCCGCTATGGAGGCAGCGCTTTTTGCTTTCGTACCTTACAAGACCTCTTGTATCCAGTATTGAAGACAGAGACAAAAAAAAAGAAACAAACAGAGAGACGTAGCAATGTATCGATGACGGCAACATTCTTAAATTAATTTTCATTCATCGTTTGATGGATTGACATATTTAACGGCCAAGTCCTACAATTGTATTACATTTTTAATGCCCTCGACATCACATTTAATACTTTTTAATGCCATTTAAGGCCCTAATTTTCGCAAAATCCATTTAATGACTTTTAAAGCTTTTTAATGCCCGTGGAAACCCTGACGTAAACAACTTAAATACTTAGCTCACTGAAACCGGATGTTGTGATGACGTTTCTACTTCCGCTAGCGGGGTGCGTCTTTCCCCGTGCACACACATGACGTAGTTCGCCCGAAGATGACGCAAAAGTCACATTCAGGTCGCATTTCCGTTTATACTGGAGTCACATGTGAAAAGATCAGTTTCCAATCGGATTCGGACTACCTCCTGATGTGGACTAAATCTGATGCGAAAATATCAGATTCTAAACATTTTGAAGCATTTAGACTGGCAAAAAGTTCCTTTGTCACTTGACAGCAAAACAAATATAAAATAAAAATCACTTTTAGTGTGCATTTTTAATGGGGCCAAGCTATCCACTTTACCGGTACAAAAAAGTGATGTAACTGCATCAAACAAAAAAAAATGCTAGAAAAGGAAAGGATTAGTGTACACACCCCAATTGCTGAAGCCATTATAAAATGTACATAAAGAAAGTTAAAAAAAATGTTTGAACAAAAATGTATCTACCTTTGGAGACATACATTTTGCCAGGTTATTGCTTTAAGCGATAAAAGTTAACAAGCAAAGTAATGAGTTTCAAACATTTTTGGACACCACCATGGCAAAAAAGGGAAAAAAAGCAATTTTTGTTGATTCCACAATTTTGGTTAATGGGTACCACATCTACTCCACAGCCTGTAATTACAACAGCTCAGTTTCCAATCTCTGCTGGCATGCTTTGCGAGTCTTCCTTGCGGTCACCATTTTTCCAATTTCGAAAAAAGGCATATTCCCTGCTGATTCTTGAACATGCAGGATAAAATGCTTGATAGCCCTTGCCCTAAGACAGTTGACTCAATGATGAAGCTAATCACTGCCCCAACGTCTGTCACCAAACCCTTTCACAGTGTGCAAAAATGATAGAAAAAAGGTTTACAGTTAACGCCCCACAGAGAACTGATATGTTTTGTTCTACCGTATTTTTCGGATTATAAATCACAGGTTTTTTTTATAGTTTGGCCGTGGGTGCGACATATACTCCGGAGCGATTTATGTGTGAAATTATTAACACATTATCGTAAAATATCAAATAATATTATTGATCTAATTCACGAAAGAGACGAAGCAAAATGTCAGCAATCGTCACACACACGTCAACCAATAAGAATTCGGCGGGGGAGGGTCATGGCAGAAGTGCATTGTGAGTCATGGGATGCTAACTGCTAAATGCTATATGCTACTGCCGTAGCTATTAAAATGGATCATTTCTACATTGGCGGTAACTTATAAAAACTGAAAAGGGCTGAACAAAAATGGTACCGAATAGGAAATCATATACTGCAGATTACAAGCTGGACGTAGTGAAATATGCAGCAGAAAATGGCGATCGTGCAGCAGAAAGAAAGGACGCTAGCAGTGAACAACAAGCTGAATAAGTGTACGCCATATGACGCACAAATAACCAACTGAGAACGTGCCTGGTATGTTAACGTAACATATTATGGTAAGAGTCATTCAAATAACTATAACATGTAGAACATGCTATACGTTTACAAAACAATCTGTCACTCCCGATCACTAAATCCCATGAAATCTTCCACCCCGGTGTCGCCTCTGGTATGTCCTTTCTTTCTGCTGCTCGATTGCCGTTCTCTGCTGCATATTTCACTACATTCAGCTTGTAATCTGCAGTATATGATTTCCTTTTTGGTGCCATTTTAGTTCAGCCCTTCTCAGTTTTTATAAGTTACCGCCAATGTTGATGTGATCCATTTTAATAGCTACGGCAGTAGCGTATAGCATATAGCAGTTAGCATACCATGACTCACAATGCACTTCTGCCATAACACTCCCCCGCCGAATTCTTATTGGTTGACGTGTGAGTAACGATTGCGGACGTGTGTGTGACGATTGCTGCCATTTGCTTCGTCTCTTACGCGAATGAGATAAATAATAGTATTTGATATTTTACGGTAATGTGTTAATAATTTCACACATAAATCGCTCCGTATTATATGTTGCACCCACGGCCAAATTATGAAAAAAACTGCGATTTATAATCCGAAAAATACGGTAGTTATTTGAATGACTCTTACCATAATATGTTACGTTAACATACCAGGCACGTTCTCAGTTGGTTATTTATGCGTCATATAACGTACACTTATTCAGGCTGTTGTTCACTATTCTTTATTTATTTTAAATTGCCTTTCAAATGTCTATTCTTGGTGTTGGATTTTATCAAATAAATTTCCCCAAAAAATGCGACTTATACTCGAGTGCGATGTATATGTTTTTTTCCTTCATTATGCATTTTTGGCCGGTGCGACGTATACTCCGGAGTGACATATAATCCGAAAAATACGTTATTTTAAAAGCCTTGAGAAGCACCGCCTGGGCACAAGTACATGTTAGGCCTATAGCCTTTCAGTGTTTCCCCTATTATTGTATTAGGAAGGCTTAAAAAAGGCACTGTTGTACTATTGACGTGGACTAAGTCATGATAGCAATGAAAGCTACAAGTTAGCCTTTCAGTGTTTCCCCTATTATTGTATTAGGAAGGCTTAAAAAAGGCACTGTTGTACTATTGAAGTGGACTAAGTCATGATAGCAATGAAAGCTACATAGGGGCTGATAATCAATTTATTGTACGATAAATGAAAATCAACTCGATAATTTTGTCAACATCCCCAGTATTAGGAATACATTCGTGCATAATTTAGTCTCAAAATAATGCTGACAACAATATGGTCTCTTGACAATAAATTGTGGGGACAATATATAGTCCACGAAAGCCTGTTAGTGGCCCAGACCTAGGGTCAAAATTGTAATTCGCACTAGTATTAGGGAAAACTAAGAACTGGTTTGATAATCGAATAGTCATCAACTATTGAAATGATTAATCAACGAGTCATCACACATATAAAATAAATTGCTCCTATTTAGCCCCAGAAATAAAATTTTAAATATATTTTGTTGATGCTCATATAACTTCTACATATTGTATCTGAATGTATAAACAGGTATTTGGTTCCCTCACAAGTATCGATATATATATATATATATATATATATATATATATATATATATATATATATATATATATATATATATATATATATATATGATATATAAACACACATGTATATATATACATATGTGTGTTTATATATGTATATACATACATATGTGTGTTTATAAATCATATATATATATATATATATATATATATATATATATATATATATATATATATATATATATATATATATATATGAGATAGATAGATGGATAGATGGATAGATGGATAGATATATAGATGGATGGATGGATGGATAGAGTTGTGGTCAAAAGTTTACATACACTTGGAAAGAACATAATGTCATGGCTGTCTTGAGTTTCCAATAATTCCTGCAACTCTTATTTTTTTGTGATAGAGTGATGGGAGCACATACTTGTTTGTCACAAAAAACATTCATGAAGTTTGGTTCTTTTATGAATTTATTATGGATGTACCGAAAATGTGACCAAATATGCTGGGTCAAAAGTGTATATACAGGTAAAAGCCAGTAAATTAGAATATTTTGAAAAACTTGATTTATTTCAGTAATTGCATTCAAAAGGTGTAACTTGTACATTATATTTATTCATTGCACACAGACTGATGCATTCAAATGTTTATTTCATTTAATTTTGATGATTTGAAGTGGCAACAAATGAAAATCCAAAATTCTGTGTGTCACAAAATTAGAATATTACTTAAGGCTAATACAAAAAAGGGATTTTTAGAAATGTTGGCCAACTGAAAAGTATGAAAATGAAAAATATGAGCATGTACAATACTCAATACTTGGTTGGAGCTCCTTTTGCCTCAATTACTGCGTTAATGCGGCGTGGCATGGAGTCGATGAGTTTCTGGCACTGCTCAGGTGTTATGAGAGCCCAGGTAGCTCTGATAGTGGCCTTCAACTCTTCCGCGTTTTTGGGTCTGGCATTCTGCATCTTCCTTTTCACAATACCCCACAGATTTTCTATGGGGCTAAGGTCAGGGGAGTTGGCGGGCCAATTTAGAACAGAAATACCATGGTCCGTAAACCAGGCACGGGTAGATTTTGCGCTGTGTGCAGGCGCCAAGTCCTGTTGGAACTTGAAATCTCCATCTCCATAGAGCAGGTCAGCAGCAGGAAGCATGAAGTGCTCTAAAACTTGCTGGTAGACGGCTGTGTTGACCCTGGATCTCAGGAAACAGAGTGGACTGACACCAGCAGATGACATGGCACCCCAAACCATCACCCAACCATGCAAATTTTGCATTTCCTTTGGAAATCGAGGTCCCAGAGTCTGGAGGAAGACAGGAGAGGCACAGGATCCACGTTGCCTGAAGTCTAGTGTAAAGTTTCCACCATCAGTGATGGTTTGGGGTGCCATGTCATCTGCAGCCGTCTACCAGCAAGTTTTAGAGCACTTCATGCTTCCTGCTGCTGACCTGCTCTATGGAGATGGAGATTTCAAGTTCCAACAGGACTTGGCGCCTGCACACAGCGCAAAATCTACCCGTGCCTGGTTTACGGACCATGGTATTTCTGTTCTAAACTGGCCCGCCAACTCCCCTGACCTTAGCCCCATAGAAAATCTGTGGGGTATTGTGAAAAGGAAGATGCAGAATGCCAGACCCAAAAACGCAGAAGAGTTGAAGGCCACTATCAGAGCTACCTGGGCTCTCATAACACCTGAGCAGTGCCAGAAACTCATCGACTCCATGCCACGCCGCATTAACGCAGTAATTGAGGCAAAAGGAGCTCCAACCAAGTATTGAGTATTGTACATGCTCATATTTTTCATTTTCATACTTTTCAGTTGGCCAACATTTCTAAAAATCCCTTTTTTGTATTAGCCTTAAGTTATATTCTAATTTTGTGACACACGGAATTTTGGATTTTCATTTGTTGCCACTTCAAATCATCAAAATTAAATGAAATAAACATTTGAATGCATCAGTCTGTGTGCAATGAATAAATATAATGTACAAGTTACACCTTTTGAATGCAATTACTGAAATAAATCAAGTTTTTCAAAATATTCTAATTTACTGGCTTTTACCTGTATATATATATATATATAACAAAGCTTGTTTATTAGACTTTATTTTCATTATATATATATATATATATATATATATATATATATATATAAAAATAACAAGGCTTGTTTATTAGACTTTATTTTCATTATATATATATATATATATATATATATATATATATATATTTATAATGAAAATAAAGTATATATATATATATGTACATATATATATATATATAGTGTTTTTTTTACCAAATGCTATTCATCAATGCCATAAACCCAGGTTTGATCTTTATCAATTGACTTATTGTTCTATGCCTATTGGCTATTTTCAAGACCCTTCTTAAAACCCATTTTTATTCACTGGCTTTTAACTCAGCATGAGACTTTGAACTGTTTTTAGCTTTTAACTTTTTGAACTGTTTTTAACTTTTAAACTGTTTTTATCTAACAAACTGTTCTTAGGGTAATTTATATTTGCTTTTTAATTGTGTATTTTTATTTCTGTTTTAAATGTTATTTTTTAGTCTGTCCTTTGCCTCTATTTCTTTGTGGTGTACAGCCCTTTGTTTTTCAACTGTGCTTGTTTTTAAAGGGCTTTATAAATAAAGTTGGTATGGTATGGTATGGTATGCCTGACGGAAATACTTTGCATTAAACGTCACATTACCACCCTGTCTAATTTAGTTTTTTACCGTTTTACTTACAACTTTGTCATTACAAAAATGCCTCTCACCTTTGAGGATTTAAAATGTAATGCTGACTTTTAAGATGGATTATTTATGAATGTGCTCAATTCTGACAACTCCCCTAATGTATGACTTGATCATTTGGTTAGATCTTTCAGTTTAATATGGGTTATAAATTACACCTCAAGCTCTGGTTACACTTTCTAACAGCCAATATATCTGCTACTGAATAGGACCACAAATAACCCCGTATTCACAAAAACCTTTCCCTCTCTTATACTCTTATTAATTAAGTATGTGGGTAACAGGCAGAACAGCTCATTGACGGGACAACATGTTGTACCTATACATTTATGGAACAAGAGTTCACAGCAAAAGATTACAAAAAACAATATTGGCATTACCGTATTTGTGGGGTCATCCTGAAGAATGGCATCATAGTGCTTGTTGGCCTCGTCGTACCTTAGGAAAAAGACAATTTGGTTTTTACACAACCATTTTTTCAATCCTGTAAAGTGAAGTGGTGGAGAAAATCAAACAGAGCTTGAGATGATCAAGTTTCTGTGTGTATAGCATGGGATGGTTCTATGGTTACAGCAAGGCACTACAGTAATCAGTGTTGATTTTAAGGACGGAATAAACACTCATGTACATGTAGGATGCTGGTCACACAGCTAACCTTGTGCGAGTCTGTATGGTTTCACAATGAGTCATGAAATCCATGGCAAACAAAGCTCTATGTTTTGAATGTTCTGTTTGTGTTTGATTGTATCCAGTTTGATTTACCTTTAAACAAGATCTGATTGCTGATTTGTCATGTGTTCAGATCTGCAGCCAAGTTGTTAACTTGTCTGTGTCTTGAACTGTGCATAGTACCACAACACAAGCAACCTTGAGCACCCTATACTGGGGGCTTGAGCCAACATAATTATGTTTGAAGTCAATTGCATGTGCTAAAAATATCAAATTGTACAGTAAACAAAACTGGAAAGATACGTAGTCATGTGATCTCCACTTGTCATATTTCATCAGGTACAAAAAGATCATTTTAAAACACTTGTCTTTTACAGTTATTATGAATTTTAGCTTTGGAAAACAAGGTCTAGTCTGTGATCCGACAGTGTCCAACCCAACACTCTACAAAAGACAGAAGTAACTCTGGTTTCCATTAGCACTGAACTGCCACACTTCCAGCACTACTGCCTCTTTCACACTCAGTTTATTGCTCAGCCACACTTAGGAAAATTTCAGATGCACAAGGCAGCAAGCCACTGTGATTTGAAAAGGTGGGGGTGTTTGGAAATAACTGTTTGAAGCAGTCCTGAAGTCTAAATTTGTCTACTACCAATGAGCTTCCGCTGTGCAAGCTACTAAATCTGACAAACACCTGAATGTTACTCCATACATCAGTAAATAAAATAAATCATTGAGAAAAAGGAAAACACTTTAAGTAACATAACATTTACAGGGCCAAGACACTAGCTTGACCAAAACCAGACAGGAAATAAAGTTATGAAACCAGTGATTGAGGGACCCTGAGAAAAAACAGTGGGATGTGACCTCTTTCTTACTGGGAAACCCTTACACAGACTGGAGGGCTATACATGGCAACCCCACGTGAAAGCTGTCTCTACATTATCCAATTCAGTGAGTTAATGCTGGGTAATCCAACATAAATGTGGCCAACTCCAAACTCATTTTGGACATATACACACTCTGACTAATGTTTCACATAGAATCTGGATATTGTTTCTCATTTTTTAACCTTCCTAAGTACAATTCATACAAGTGATGCTGTTTTGTCCCATCTTCCCAAAATGTGGTGTCCTGTGCTTACCTTTCCAAAGCTTCCAGCCTCATGCCCGATAATCGCTTCACTCTGTGGCTATCTGGAAACTGCTTTCTCAGTTCCTGTAGACAGGTCTGCAAGGATGTGGCCAGACAAGAGACACCAATTATATTTGGCTGCATCTACTATTTTATGCTCCACTCACTCACTTCCCCTCTCTTTCTCTTCTACACACACACACACAGACACTTCGCAAAAAAAATAAAAACATTGATTTTTGCCTTCATAACCTCAAACTTACCAAATACACATCAGTGTTTATTTTGTACTCTGTTGTCCATTTAAGTGAGTTTGCCCTACAGCCCATGGTAACTGCTTACTTCTTTTTTGTCATTCTTACTTCAAAGCTCAGATACCATCTTACATTGAACAAATATACGTAAATGACATAGCTACATTGTTGTCTTAACTACCGGTAGTCTTCAGATGGTTTGGCTGTGAGTTTGGTTTAAACACTTATCTCTATTAAACAACCCATCCACAACCTGTTTGTGGTATTTTTAATAGAACAATTGATAGTAAATTGCTGCAGACTACCATATATTATCCCAATAAGCATCCTCTAATTCTGTTGTGATTGATACTTTGTGAAAAAAATATGTACAAGATAAACTGAAGGACAAGATTTGTACATACAATTCGGAGGAAAAAAATATTTGATCCCTTGTTTTTTTCTAAATGTATCCAGATAAAAATACATGAACTCTTCATATTCTAGGGTAGAATTATTTAAACAAATTATCAACAAAGGAACCTAAAAAAAAAACATTATATAAAAGGTGGTATATGATTTTTGTGAAGAGTGAAATGAAGGAGAATTTTGTTAAGAAAGTATTTTGATCCCTACCAAATGACAATAATGTTGCTCCACACAGACTGGTACTCATGAAGCACACATCAGTCCTGTCCCTTCAGGAGCTTGGTAAGACAGTGACTACAGTTAGAGTGATAATTCCAAAACGGGAGAAATAAACAAGATACAAATCAAAAGTCGGTGAGCTGGGACTATGGTCACCAAGAAAAACATAGGTAACACTCCCCAGTAAGGGCATGAGCCTTTAGTGCATTCAAGAACAGACCCCTCTAAAGTATCCCTTAAAACCCTGAATGATACAGGGAAAACCAGGGAGAAAGTGATGTAGTGGGACCAAAATGGAGCTCTTTGACATTAACTTGACTCTTAGGGCCTCATTTACTAAGATCCAAATACCTCACGCAAAACAACATGTGCAATCTATAAAATAAAGTGTACTGTTAGTGGGTGTGTTGCTTGTGATTTACTAACACTGCGTGTAGATTGGAAAATAGTGCACACCGCCTTATTTAAACAGGGATTTTGCGTTTACTATATAGGGCATTACCATGGAGACGCTCTCATTTACTGCACACGATGTGCAGTCCTGCATGGTTTTGAACATGCAGGAGACATGAACTACTTTTTATGGGCATTTTAGAAGCAGTCAGACTCCTATAGTGCATCTACATTGAAACCACTATTTTATTTTATTTTTACTACTGAAGGTGCGCTCATTGTTGAGAGGCTGCACTTACTTCCCTCGAGACGAAAGAATCCGCAGTTAAAGAAGTTTTTTTTTCATATAAGAAATATTTTAATAATACATATTCTGTGTGAGGAAAACAAATGTCATTAAAAAAATACTAAAGGACACCAAAACGCATCAATTGAATTTGTTTTAATCAGCCATGTAAATCCTCGAGCAGCCATAACATTATAAAATGATGTTGCTAAATAGGAAGGAAAATTATCTTCTGTTTATCGCCTGTGCAGCACAAGCACTGATCCTGCAGCCGTTTGTGGAACTTTCAGTTTACACATCCTTCTGACCCGTGCTAAATAAAACGCTAAATAGTGCTCGCAAATGGTGATGAGTGTTGATAAATTACATAATGCGTGTTAAACAGTTATACTTGCATCTTCTCCTTCCAGTTTTGTGGGTGTTTTGATGATCAGCGTATATTTCGCATATTAAAGAAGACAGAGACGCAAAATGGATTGCACGTCTTATTCTTCTCACTAAACAGACACAATCCACTTTGCACACGTATAGTAGATCAGCTTTTTACTAAATCAGGCATTTACTGATTTTAAAGTACCAGTAGAATGGAAAAACAAGTTGCCTCTATATTGAAGCTATTACCCTTGTATATCTGATTTATGACACCAAAAGACTTCCAAAGTTTGCGAATCCATAGATATAATCCCGAGTGATTTTTAAAGATAATGAGGAAGCCAGTCAGGTGTTCCCGTGACGTTGCGCCAGCAACCAAAGATCATTTCCCCATCAACAACAATGCGAATCAAGCAGACATTGTGAGAATTAACGATTACTTTGGGAAAAATTATGACCTTATATTTCTGAGCCCGTACACAAAGAGGATGACCAATAGGTTTTAAGAAAGCCGACTGCTACTTGGATGCAGCTTTATTGTGCCACTAGCACCCACAGCATTGCTAGGTGCTGAACATACAAACTAACTATATTAAACCTTAATAAAATAAACACTTACTGTAACATTTCCACTCTCGCTAGGATGTCAACTGACAAGACGCTCACAAAGTTCCATTTAGATGAAGAGTCAATCACAATCCACACAAAGGGTTGAAAACAAGCGTCTTTGTGTGTCTTTTTCGCTACCGCTGGGAAGTGATAGTCGACCTGTCCTGTCCATATTTGTCTACTACCAGGTGAAAGATGCATTAATTATAATCGACAACAAGCAGCGTATGCTAGTATTAGCTCACTGCTACCAATGTGCAGCTAATATTATTCATATTTGGTTAATTTTTAGGTCACGACATGTCAATGGAGTATTGTTGGCTGTTTCTGGATGTTTTTAGAGAAGTTACAATGAGAGCACCCTTGATCTGTTGACTCAATTGTTAGCTATTTATTTACGATTTCAAATACATAAAAGCCAAGCATATTTGTTCTTGACTTACATAAGATTTGTGAATAATAAAACAGCACATTGTTTTCAAATCTTTGTGTATTTCAAGTTTGACTGATGTAATAACATGGTCGGAGTGCAAAAGTGTTACTCAAGTAAAATAGAATATATACGGAAGTGTTCGGAGCAGAATATTTAAAATGGCTGACTGAATTTGTGGCTTTTTGTGACATTTTAGACGGTATATTTACATACTTTGCGGACTGGAAATACAATTGGATATGGTTTTAATGGATACAATGAAACACAAATAGGCATTTTAAAGTAGATTTGTTTTTCCCACTCTACCGGTACGTTAAAAGGACATTAAATGCAGAATAGGAAGAACACCAATTCCTTGTTCAAAAATGTAGGTTGAAACATCCTGCTTTGGGGCTTACTCTCTATTAAGGGTACAGGAAGACCTTATTGCATTGAAGGGCCAAAGAATGATGGCATGTACCGCAGCATCTTGAATGAGAAGCTCCAGCCGTTTGCCAGAACCCTGAAGATGGGTTACAGATGGGTCTTCTACCATGACAATGACCCACAACATATGGCCAAGGGAACAAAGGAGTGCCTCAAGAAGAAGCATATTAAGATCCTGGAGTGACTTCACCGATCTCTAGACTTTAATCCCATTTCTGTGGAGGGATGTCAAATCTTTTGAGTTGCCAAGTGACAGACTCAAAACCTTTAGGATTTGCAGAGTATCCTGCACGTAGCCCTGGTGACCTACTACAAAACAAACATCAGCAACAAGGGTTTCTACCAAGCACTAAACAGAATTTTTTAAATACGAGGGTTGTACGGTATACCTGAACTAATGAATTCTAAAAAAGATACTGTACTGCCTTGAGGTGGTGACTTGTCCAGGGTGTACCCTACTTTCTGCCCGAGTGCAGCTGGGATAGGCTCCAGGCCCCCCTGCAACCCCAAAAAGGACAAGTGGTAAAAAATAAATGGATGGACTATAGTGCCTTTGAAAAACGCCGGTAGTTTATTTTCGTGACGCTGCTGGTACTATAAGCCGAGTCAACATACACACAGAGCACATACAAGCGGAGCCATAAGAGGAAGAAAGGCAGAAGCGGCAATTCTGTTAATACAGAGGGCACACAAAGCACAATATGGAGGTATTTTGGCTTCAAAACTAAAGATAAAGGGGAGCTAAAGCAATGAAGTGCCACTCTGTAAGCAGTGCTTTAAAACATGCCTCACCAAAGGTGGCAATACTTCAATCTAGGGTTCTACATTATACTGGTCCAAATAAAGTACCTCGGTACTAATGAATTCAAAACAATACTATACTGCCTTTGAAAAATACCGGTACTTTTTTTCCATCCGCATGCTGCGGTGCGGCGGTGACATACAGAGCCAAAGCTCATGATGTTGAGTGTCAGCACACACACACAAAGCCCATACAAGCAAAAACAGTGTGGAGAGGAAATATGGCAAAAAAACTGCATTTCTACTGGTTATTAAAGAGGGTGCGTGAAGTGCAATATGGAAGTGTTTTTGAGCTTCAAAACTGCCGATAAAGGTGACGCTTTATACACGGAAGCGCCATGCTGCAAGCAGTGCTTTAAAACATGCCTCCCCAAAGATGGCATTCAAGTATTACAATCGTTGCTTCAAACTTAGGTAAACATTTAAATAACAATCACCCAGACCTGCACGAGGAGTTTGCTCCCCTGCTATGCACATAGATGCGCACACGCAATAATTGGCAAGCTAGTTGCCACTTATTAGTTCAGTCCAAACCACCCACATAACGTAAACTGATACTTGTGAAATGACAGAATTTTGCTACAAATTCCTACAATTTGCGTTTTATCTTTAACAATGTGTGTTTTACCTGCTACATGTCTTAGCGGTGTACTTTTAATGCTGGTGAAATTACATAATTTTGTTACAAATTCCTACAAGTTGTGTTTTATCTTTAACAATGTGTGTTTTACCTGCTACATGTCTTAGCTGTGTACTTTGAGCCCTATAGTTTTTTGTATTTAGTAATGCTTGTATTTGTCATAAAGCACAGACCAAGAGTGGCAAACAAAAAACATTGTCAATAAAACTGTTCTATTCTATTCTAAACTAATCCTAGATTATGACAGGCTATATGTAATAAAGAACAATTTACAATTGTGCATGAGTGAAATAAAAAAAATGCCCACTGTGTTTAATGACTTTTAATTTTTATTTCAATCTTCTAAAATTGTTCTTTGAGTGCAATAGGAAACATATGTTTAATGTATCGTAAGACTTTGTTAAAATGAAACCAATAATGGCATTTGTTTGTGGTCTCTTTTATTCTGAAAAGTATAGAAATACATTTTGGTACCAGTACCAAAATACTGGTATCGGGACAACCATATTTCAAACTTAGGTAAACATTCAAAGAACAAACATTCAAACCTGTACAAGGAGTTTAAAGGCCAACAGGTAAGAACGTAGTAAACTAGCTGTAGCTCCTGTTGTGCCCAAATAGACACGTAAATGCCGCATACAGCTGATTGGCCCGTTGCCAATTATTAGCATATTAACGGAGTCAAAACTGCCCAGTTAGCGTAAAATAATGCAAATGAATTGACTGAATTCCGTAACAAATCCCTAAAATTTGTGTTTTATCTTAAACAATGTGTGTTTTACGTGCGAGCCATAGTATTATTTTTAGTATTTACTGATTATTGTACTTGTCTTAAAGCACAGATCAAGCAAGAGTGGCAATCATAAATCATGAAGCATTTAATACAACGTCAATAAAGGTTTCTATTATATTACAACCTAACCTTTAATTATGGAAGGCTATATGTAATCAGTCGCATCAAAATATAATGTAGGTTATGTATATTAAATTAATTAGTGCCACTGCTAGTATGACAAACGTATCACGATCATTTACTTTTTCAACTACAGAAGTCTGCTTTTGGTGTTGGTTTATGGAGAGTGACTCCACCCAGTGCCACCTATTCACAAGCAACCTACCATTCAAGCTGTTTTTGAGCAGCATGCGAAGTACTCAAACTGAATTTCCAAAGATGCTAAAAGGCTCAACAGGGCAGTGACTGTACATCTGTATGAATCAAGTGCCAATTATATACAATTGAGAAAGCTGAATTCAGAAACGTTTTATCTTATCTATATTTATATCTTTGAGTGCAATGACAAATGTATGTTAAATGTTTCAAAATATGTATGCTAAAATGAAGCCAATATTGACATTTTTGTGGTTCCCTTTTTCTTTTTTTTTTAAAGTATCAAAAATAATCAAATTACATTTTGGTACTGTTACCGAAATGTTGATATAAAGAAAACACCACTGTATACACTGACCGGCAAGTTTATGACCACCTGCACAATATAATACAGCATAAAATATTTACCTAGTGAAGTGATGACTCACATTTTACCATCCGAAATGCAGTTTATCCATCCTGTCAAGATTTGACCTGATTGTGTGTCTATTACCTTAATCTGAAGCTATCTTTCTTGGCTTAATTATCTTAATGTATGGCAAAAAGAAAACTAATTTTAATGACTAAGTTACACATTCCCTATATCACATATATGCAGAGTGGAAAATAATATTTCTTTAAACAGTTTAACTAATGAAGACTAACTTAAAAATGTCAAATTTTGCTCTAGGTTGCTGTAACCCCAAAGAAAATGTTGTGTCCCCTTTTAGACTGACCCGCATCTGTTTTTTTCTAAACAACAAAATACTACCATTTGGCCAAATAACAATTGTACTTACACATTTGGCAAAGACACAGATGGAAGTGGGGATGGCTGTAAGAGAAAAAATGGGTGCATAAAGAAGCGCTATAAAACTTACCAGAGCCAAGTCGTCCCGACTGCAGTCCAAAGCTGCAATCATCACCTGCTCATAAATAATCCATACTGGGCAGAAGAGAGACAGACAAGAGAGACTGTGTTAACACCCTTTCCATTCCCTTGCTTGATACAACGTGGCATAAAATGTGACATGTTGAATTGTAGAATTCACATAAAAACTTAAGACTGCTTAACCCACCAGCTGCACATCTTTTAACTCACACAAACTTCCATGACGCAAAAACAAAGATTTCAAAGTATTTTGGAAATAAACTTTCCACATTGGGGAACATGGTTAGGCATGTGGTTAAAACGTCTGCCTCACAGTTAAAAGGTGGTGGGTTGGATTCTAAGCTCTGACCTTTTCTGTGAGTAGTTTGTATGCATGCATTTTGGCATTTGACATATAGTTCTGTCCAAAAATATAAGTCGCAATGAATTTAAAATGAAGATGTGAGTGTAGTTACCGTCATTTGCAAAGGCTCTTAAACAATTTGGAAAATTGCCATTTGAATTTCCCATTATTATGTGCCATCTATAGACATCGATGTATTATGATATATTATGATATATATATATATAGTATGATGGTTACCATAATAGGGCTGACGGGGAGTGATTGCATTACAATCAATCCATGATGATGCAGCAGTGCATGTGTCGTGTTTGGGAAAATGTAATCTCTTATCTGCCTTTCGCACTACCCACCGCCCCAGAGCTGGAGTTAATTTCACCTAGCATCTAGTTTGATATTTCTTATATTTTCATTTATTTGTCTTTTTCATTTGTTTTTAGGGCAACAATTTGAATGTTTGATTTTGTTTTGACTAAAATTTTGATCCATTTCATAAATTTGGATACATTTGACCTTTTATACCGAATCAGCTAGAACGTGCGGGGATATGACTTTCGAGCCACCATCGCTCATCTCTAATGTACACGCAAGTATGCCACATTCATTCATGATTGGTGGAATGCAGGGCTATAGTATGTAGATTACCAAAGACAATAAGATTGATAATACTTGATAAAACCAAATATTAGGGGTGAAACAACGTCATAAGCTTTGTTTGGTTCTAATGTCACGGTTTGGTTTTGCACTGGAAAGGAACAAAATACAAAACATAAAACTGCTTAGTTTTGAATACTGGTAAAATATTTTTGTGTGCAGACAAATAGTTTTTTAGCAAATTAAAGTCTCTTATTGGCTAAAGCGCAACATTAGTGGTAATAGTTGCAGCGTGTGTCCTCGATCACGCAGTGCTTTTTGTATTTTATTTTTCCTTTAACATATTTCACCTCTAAGGCCAAATAGAGGCTATATTAGATGAATGACTGAAGAATGTCTTCAGGCTCTGGCTTCTGCTTGGTCCTATAGCTAGCTATGACTCCCGCTATCCAAAAGCTAAACCACTGTATTTGATAAATAAGTGGATTTTAAGACACGGGGCAGTTATACTTCTTGTCCTTTCATATTTAAATGGGTAAGAAACTATTTAATATGGTATAAAATTGGATTAGTAATACACCCCAACCAGGGTTTCCCCGAGATTGCCAATATTGCTTGTATTCCGTGATGTGACGTGATTTATTCCGTGAAGTGAAAAACAGTGGTGGTCAACAGCAAGCAACGCGCAAACTATCTGAGTACGCAAGAGACCTACTGCCAAAAGCAGATACGAGCAAAAAATCAAACTACGCAATGAAATAGATCCCTATACTTCATCAAAAAAAAGATTGTTGAGTAATATCCGGGATTATTTGTCGGTCGTGTTCCCAGACATTTTGAATTATCTGGTGCTCCGGACACCATTCTACAAGACACAACAGATGACAACTAGGAAAAGCATGGAATTCTACAACTTCTTAAGTGTGTGGCTGGGTCAAGGAAATTGGTATCAAGACTATCCTGGATAAATATGCATCGTTTTTGTTTGGGTAAGGTTGCATTTCATAATTTATCTTGGCTTCAATGTTTGTTGTTGTTGTTGTTGCATGCGCTGTTTACGAGTACACACGTTTTTCCCCGTCTTCATCAAAATAGAACTATAAATGTCAACATTGTGAATGTACTGAAAGCTTCATTTATGTTTGCTGCTTTGGTAAAAGCTTAACTCTCTTAGGTTTCACTTACATTCGCTTTCTTTTATTTAGACTTGCCGAGCTAGTGCGTTTCGAAACACTTGTAGCAAAAATATGTTCTTACAAATATCATCCCTACAGGATGAGGAATAGCTAAACATGCTTCACTACACACCGCAGCTCACCGACATCACAATGAAAACAAACGCCATTTGTGGATCTCCACCTGCCATCCACTGTAATGATACCAAGTACAGGAGCGATACTGCTATGATGGCGACTATATTAATTGGCATCACAACATCTTCTTTCCTTTTTTTTAAATTTATATTATGTTTATAAACTCAGGAAATATGTCCCTGGACACGAGGACTTTGAATATGACCAATGTATGATTGTGGAACTACTTGGTATCGGATTGATACCTAAATGTGTGGTATCATCCAAAACTAATGTTAAGTATCAAACAAGAGAAGAATAAGTGATCATTACATTTTAACAGAAGTGTAGATAGAACATTTTAAAAGAGAAAGTAAGCAGATATTAACAGTAAATGAATAAGAAGATTAATAATTTATTTTCTACCACTTGTCCTTAATGATGTTGACAAAATATTAGAATGATAAATGACACAATATGTTACTGCATACGTCAGCAGACTAAATTAGGAGCCTTTGTTTTACTTACTACTAAAAGACAAGTTGTCTTGTATGTTCACTATTTTATTTAAGGAAAAACTTGCAATAAGAAACATATGTTTAATTACCATAAGATTTTTTGTTAAAATAAAGCCAATAATGCAAGTTTTTGCGGTCCCCTTTATTTAGAAAAGTACGGAAAAGTATTGAAATAATTTGGGTATCAGGACAACACTAATATAGGTTCCAAATTTCTGAATTTTTCCAAAACAAATATGCGATACCTTGATTTGTGCAGAATTGTATCTCTCCAATTTAACAATACCTAATACTGTATCAGAATGTGAGTGTGAATGTTGTCTGTCTATCTGTGTTGGCCCTGCGATGAGGTGGCGACTTGTCCAGGGTGTACCCCGCCTTCCGCCCGATTGTAGCTGGGATAGGCTCCAGCGCCCCCCGCGACCCCGAAGGGAATAAGCGGTAGAAAATGGATGGATACCATGAATTGATTGACGTGGATTGATTAAAGTTGAAAAACGTATTCGGGTGTTACTATTTAGTGGTCAATTGTACGGAATATGTACTGTACTGTGCAATCTACTAATAGAAGCTTCAGGACGGCGTGGCGACCACCTTCTACCATCCTAGTCACGTCCGTTGTGTCCTTGGGCAAGACACTTCACCCCTTGCTCCTGATGGCTGCTGGCTGATGCCTTGCATGGCAGCTCCCGCCATCAGTGTGTGAATGGGTGAATGTGGTAATACTGTCAAAGCGCTTTGAGTACCTTGAAGGTAGAAAAGTGCTATACAAGTATAACCCATTTATCATTTATCAATCAATGTATAGATAATATGGTTCTGTACTGCAGAGTGGACTTCAATTGACGACTGGCCTAGTGAATTCCTGATGCCCAATTATTAACAAACAACACACTTACTGTCATCCCCCAGTTTCGATGAATGTTCACTGATGAGTTCTGAACCAACATCCACTATTTGCTCGCTGTTTCTGCAGTTCTCGTCTCTCCATTTGCGCAGCTTGTCTCTCATCTCTGCGGACACAACCGTGCAGCAATAAAGCGACTGGGATTTGCAACTTCTATCAATCGGTAAGGCAGAATGCAGTATTGCACCGAATGTCGTGCAAGGATGTGAGACAACACGTAGCATACAACTGTAATAAAGACAGAAGTAGTCAATTGCATGTGCTTCACTGTTACTATATTGATGTGTAATACTTGCATGGCAAAACAACCACTGCTAGGCGGCTAAGGCTAACGGTTGCAAAGGCAGTCTCTAGAAGATGAGGCCATTGCCCATACCATAATCAATATAATCGCTGATAACACACAACCCATTCTGGCAATACAATACTATATCCATAAACCTCAGTGAGTAGCCGCTATTAACCTTGCATAAGCAACTGTAAGCATGACAACGCTAAAGCTAGCATCGCTGTTTGCTAGCGGCTAACTTCCCCCTGCAATGTTACCTTAAATCACAAACCAAACGACCTTGTTATACTATTGAACAAACCGAGTGCCATAATAACCACCTAACCATCAAAAAACACTCCAGAAACAACTTTTTTGGGGGGGCTTACCTTCCCAGCCGACATCGTACATTTCTGAAACCGACGCCATTTTTTATTTTTGACAACAGACTTGCCCTACGTCATCCAGGCTTTAATGGTGGGCGTGGCCTGATATGGCCGCGTAATCAGATCGGGTATCATTTTATATATTACAACTGATGACAATCGGTAGAAAATGGATACATGGATGAGACAATCCACTTTAATTCTACAGTGCATTTTACGAAGACAGTTTCCAAAGTACTGCACAACATTATCAAAACAACAAATAGTAATAACTCAATTTAACTTAGCCTGTTCAAAAAAAAAAAAATTAAACGTAAAAAAACAATGCATTCAGAATATCAATAGATTAAATAATAAATAAAAAAACACTAATATATATATATATATATATATATATATATATATATATATATATATATATATATATATATATATATATATATATATATATCCATCCATCCATCCATTTTCTACTGCATATTCCCTTCGGGGTCGCGGGGGGCGCTGGAGCCTATCTCAGCTACAATCGGGCGGAAGGTGGGGTACACCCTGGACAATTGTCGCCACCTCATCGCAGGGCCAACACAGATCGACAGACAACATTCACACTCACATTCACACACTAGGGCCAATTTAGTGTTGCCAATCAACCTATCCCCAGGTGCATGTCTTTGGAGGTGGAAGGAAGCCGGAGTACCCGGAGGGAACCCACGCAGTCACGGGGAGAACATGCAAACTCCACACAGAAAGATCCAGAGCCCGGGATATATATGTATATATATATATATATATATATATATATATAAATACATAGTCCTAAAATACAGCACGTATGAGGTGGCAATGCAGCTAATGAGAGTAAACGATTACGCCCGGAAAGCCCTCTAAACACACATCCAAAAATGCCAACAATACTCCATCTTGTAAATACCTGAATATTAACAAAGTATTAGCTAACACTGAAAAAATATTTTCAGCTGCACCATGATCACAGAGTGCTAACTGGCTTGTGCTGCTATATTGACATATTGAGCCGGTGAGCTCCTGCATCGCCTCTAAATTGGTGAAAGTTATTTCTAGATTATAAATCATGCCTCTCACCCGGATTGTAAAGGACGTGGCCATAAACCGAGAAGTTGGTGAACTTTGACATTCAATTTATACATACTTGCCAACCGTGAGACCTCCGAATTCGGGAGATTGGGGGGGACGGGGTTGAAGGGGGCGGGGTTTGGTGGTAGCGGGGGTGTTTAATGTAGCCCGGAAGAGTTATAGATGCAAGGGGTTCTGGGTATTTGTTCTGTTGTGTTCATGTTGTGTTACGGTGTGGATGTTCTCCCAAAATGTGTTTGTCATTCTTGTTTGGTGTGGGTTCACAGTGTGGCGCATATATGTAACAGTGTTAAAGTTGTTTGTACGGCCACCCTCAGTGTGACGTGTATGGCTGTTGATCAAATATGTCTTGCAGTCACTTACGTGTGACTGGGCCGGCACGCTGTTTGTATGGAGAAAAAGCGGCCGCGTCGACAGGTTGTTGAGGACGCTAAAGACAGTGCCATCACGGCACGCCCTTAATATTGTTGTCCGGGTGAATATCGGGAGAAATTCGGGAGAATGGTTGCCCCGGGAGATTTTTGGGAGGGGCACTGAAATTCAGGAGTCTCCCGGAGAAATCGGGAGGGTTGGCAAGTATGATTTATACCTGGAGGAAGACAGGAAATATTTTTTTATTTGCGGCCCTTTTGTGAGGATTATGATTCATTCTTCATCTAAACTGGAATATATTAATAGGCCATCACTCGGCACCCCCAGTGAGAGCAGACATTGTACAGTAAGTAATAGTGTCATTATGTTCGTAGTTTGTATATCTTGTTTAGCACTTAGTAATAATGCTTAGTGTTTCACTAAAGCTTAATCTGTTTAGCACACAGGTTCTAAAACTTGTTGCTCATTTTCCTTATATTCAGGCTTAAAAATATAAGGTTCTAGCTCATTATTTGTCCCTAAGTAGTCGTTGTTGGCTCTCATGAAGACTGCATGAAAAGTAATGTTGTTTGTGTTCAAGGGAAAAGCGAACGTTGTGAAATTCATGCGCCACATATGCTTAAAATGAGAAAAATACGTAAATATTACATGTTATTGTGAATGTGCCTGTTACTTTATATACAGTATATACTTACAGCATGTATATAAAACCTTGATGGAGTGCTTTATAGGCGGAATGGAGTGACAACCATTAATTTCATTGTTAGCTGACTTTTGCTAATGTGAATTTACGAGATAAAATGCATAAAAAAAATAGAAAAACATGTGTTTTTGTCTTACATAAGGATTGTGAATAATAGGCAAAATTCTAAAAACGCAGAGTTCCCCTTGAAAAGGGATCTTATTGTGATTTTTTTTTTTTTTTCGACATTTAAGACACTTCCTTGTAGTCTACATAACATGGTTAAGAAACACTGATGTAAAGCATTTAAACACTGGCCTCTGAGTGCGAAGGTTTCCTTTTGTCTGCCAAGGTGCCACTGAAAGTCAAGGCCCCAATTAATAGCAGTGCGTAATAAACACCACACATCATGTGCAGGATTTCAAGAGGATGTAAAGGGCACTGTGAACAAGTTACTTTGAAATACAGCTGGATGCGGTGGAGAGTGGTATAAAAGAGCCTCATTATATCAGACGCCTGTTTACATTGGAGCTGCAGAAATGTCACAATATGGAAGATCAGGAGCAGCCTTCTCAAACCAAAATTCTGCTGCTTGACTGGTGCTTACGTAGGCTTCCACACTCTGGGGCTACATAATTTAGTGTTAAACACAGGACATGCGCATAGTATAGAGACAGTGTATTTTCTTTAGCTGTCTGTGTTTATAAAAACAAATATCTCAGCATAATCACTTCACAGACATCATATTTTGATTTCTGACTGAAGCAATCAGAGCCATCAGTATTTAAAATAAAATGAACAGTCATGGACTAAAATTGAAGTAAAGTAGAGTTCCTCTCTGTGGTTTCTTTGCTATGTAGATTTCATTTTCATTGGTATTGTAGGGTAACCTGACTCTCGCTGAGCTCCACACAAGGATCTGGGACTTCTCAATAGGAGATGTATTTCAGAAGGCGGGGCTTTGTAAAAAAATCATTGAATGTGATTGGATAAACCGCTTGTCCGTTATCTTGAAAGACGTGCTACTTCAACCACTCACATCGAAATCAACCCGTGACGCTGATGATAGCGACGCTGGGAAATCCAAAACAGAACAGCCGACATATTGGATAACGACAGAGAGAAAAGTTAGAGAACTTTTACTGAAACAACACAGCAATGTCAGTAGACGATCGATGTCGCAAAACAGTTGCAATAACAGAATCAATGCCAGTTTGAATCAAACAGTCGCTTCTGCGCTACGTCACATCTATGAAATCCCGCCCGATGATCCTGCTTGGTTCATTATTTTTTGCTATGTTGAAGGAGTTTGCAATGCCCTCGAGCCCAGATCTTTGTGTGGAGCTCAGCGAACTACAAGGATCTGGCGAGAGTCAGGTTAGTTGTAGAGTGAGTTGCAGAAAATAAAGACAGATACAATTAACAACCATGTTTGGAGAGAACCCTCTGTAGCCAGCAGCATGCTGTTTTTTGTTTTTGTTTTTTTGATTGGTCCACTGTCTCAACCAAGTTGCTTTCACCAAATCGCAAATAAGTCCAGACGGATGACTTCAACACGCTTACGGACTCCCTCTATTGCACCTTTGACCTCTCCCGTATCCGGAGGTAGAGGCCCGGAGCACAAATTAACGGCACACTTCTTCAGTCTCCTGCTCTTTTTTGGTGCCAAGAACAATATTCAGATTCATGTCAGGGTAGCACCACATTGGTAACTAGTACACAATTACATTGGTGGAGTAATAACACATGCTGTTCATTGATGCATTAGATGGAGTGCCTGTTCCTTATCCATTATTAAAGCTCGTCTGGAACTTTAAAATCTCAGTCCTACCATTTTTTGTAAAAAAACAAATCACAAATTACATTTCAGCCAAATCATACATTGCGACCGTACAGTCAAATGATGTTGTTCTTGTGAGAAAGACTCTTGCAGCGATGTGATTTTGTGTTAACACAATGCAGAGCCAAAGTTGTATCCAATATTTTCTAAGGCAGGGGTCGCCAACCTGTCCACCGTGATGGACCAGTCGATTTTGGGGACGTCACTGCCATTGCTCGCCTGCGATGGGAAGTTAACAGGGGTGTCAAAAAAATATTGCGATTCTCTTTTGTAACGACTCTTTTTTTTTTGGTTTGTTTTTTTTGTTATTATTTTAAACAACATAAGAAACACAAGATACACTTACCATTAGTGCATCAACTCAAGAAAACCCTCCCTCCTCCATCCACACTCATCCACACTCATTTACACAAAAAGGGCTGTCTCTTTCTGTTGTTAAAAACTTCTGGTTCCTACAATATAGAATAATAAAGCAGACTGTATCTGCAAGAGATACAGTCTTTAAAGCACACATGATTGTGTGTGCTGCTGGTCCACTAACATTTTCATTAATTACTATTTTTTATGTAATTGTTTTTATATTGTTTTACTTTCTTTTCTATACAAGTATTTTTTTGTATTATTATTATTTTTTTATTTATCTTATTTTATTCCACTTAAAAAATAAATAAATAAATAAAACAAAACAAAACAAAACAAAACAAAAAAAACCAAACCAAAACAAAACAAAACAAAACAAAACAAACAGAGGACCTTATCTTCATAAGACCAGGTTGTCAATGAAATCAGATTGTTCAAAAGGGTTCTTAAAACCAGGGCCAGTTCAGATTACGACCAGATCGGGCTCAGCAACACACACTTTCACCCATGTACACTGAAAACCAGGGAACACAACAGGTTGCATACAATCCACAAACAAAAACACATTTTCAAATTAAGCACCCATGTACAGTCCAGATCACATCCAAGTCGGACTCAGCAACACATACCTTCATTTATGTACACTTAAAATAGGGAATACAACAACAGATTGCATATCATATATAAACAAAATTCCATTTTCAAAATAAGCCTTTGAGGACTTCCCATCTTTTTTTTTTAAGTTTTTTGACATCCTTATCGTTTTCAACCATATAGTTTTCTATAGTTAAAAAATACTGAATAAATGTTTTAAAGAAAGAAATACTAAGTGAATATCTGTTTTTGGCCTTAAAAATAAACCTTTTACCGAGTACTATAATTAAATTGACTAAATCATGACGTAACGACTCTTAATCCATTCATAACAATAAAAAATCGAGTAAAAACAAAAAAATATATATATATTTTATTATTATTTTTTTTTAAATCTGTCCTGTCCTGCCACTCAAACAAATCATATTTTTTATGAAGATGCTCATACCTGCTGTACAGATTTACTTAAGAAAATAAAAGTGTAGAATATTTCTCTTGTTGCCTTCTTTGTATTTAACTTCATTAAATGTTTGGGTACAATTTTTCTAAAGAAAACCAGTTTCATTTTAAGCAAAATAGAGATCTATTACAGCTGTTTATCTATTTTATGGAAGAATGTAGTTAATCATAAAACTGTCACCCGATGTCATTATAAAGTATTACATTTGAATCCAAAATCATTTTGAAACGAGAATCGATTCTGAATGAAATTGTTACCCCCAAGAATTGAATCGAATCGTTAAAAAGATTCACAGCCCGAGAAGATAACAAGCCAAATAGAGTCTGTGAAGAATATTCCAAAGTACTGATTTTCTGTTGATTTATTGTGGATACAAAACAAAGCACTTACATTTAAAAAGTACGACTGTAAAAAATAACGAGTTAACTTGTGAATCCATCCATCCATTTTCTACCGCTTATTCCCTTTTGGGGTCGCGGGGGGCGCTGGAGCCTATCTCAGCTACAATCGGGCGGAAGGCGGGGTACACTTGTGAATAATCACAAAAAATATTGCATCAATCATGCATTTACACAAATTAATCATGCCATTTATTTTAACCGTGTACATGCTCCTCTACCTTAACCTCGGATGGTTACCTGAAAGACTGCATAGCTTATTATACGGTCAGTGATCAGGTCAATGCATACGTCAGTGCAAAGATGAGTGAGGAGACAGACTGTTGTGTTCGCTGGAAAATCTCACTCCAAAATATAGCCTGACTGGACTTTATATACAAATAAAACCAAGTTTGGAACAAGTAAATGACATGCATTCAAGTAAAACATTTTTTAGAAATACTTGAAATACATTATGACAATTAAATTGCATGTCCAAATATTGGGGTCTTTTTTTGAGTTAATTTAACTTATGCAAGTGACTCATACTATGTGAATAATCATGATTAATCCAAATTAAAAAATGTGTTTAATCTGATTTAATAAAACATCATTTGGCAGCATTAGTAAAAAGGCAGTGACATATGATAAAACAAGGCAGTCAGCTAAAGCAGGACTTCCCCATCTGCCCCTTCTTAATAAAACAATAATAACTTGCCCCATATGTGACAATACCATTCAAAAATATACAACACTACTCAGACTGTTGTGTACACAAAGAGCTGGCCTCTACAGCAAGGGTGCCCAAAATGCTTACGTGCAGTGATTTCTCCAGATTCTCTGAACCCTTTGATGATATTACGGACCATAGATGGTGAAATCCCTAAATTCCTTGCAATAGCTGGTTGAGAAAGGTTTTTCTTAAACTGTTCAACAATTTGCTCACGCATTTGTTGACAAAGTGGTGACCCTCGCCCCATCCTTCTTTGTGAATGACTGAGCATTTCATGGAATTTACTTTTATACCCAATCATGGCACACACCTGTTCCCAATTTGCCTGTTCACCTGTGGGATGTTCCAAATAAGTGTTTGATGAGCATTCCTCAACTTTATCAGTATTTATTGCCACCTTTCCCAACTTCTTTGTTACGTGTTGCTGGCATCAAATTCTAAAGTTAATGATTACTAGCAAAACATTTTTTTTATCAGTTTGAACATCAAATATGTTGTCTTTGTAGCATATTCAACTGAATATGGGTTGAAAATGATTTGCAAATCATTGTATTCCGTTTATATTTACATCTAACACAATTTCCTAACGCATATGGAAACGGGGTTTGTATGATCTGATTATATTTTAAAATATCCTTTGCTAAATAACAATTGCAGTCCCAATAAGTATTACATAAATAATAAGCTTAAATATGAACATCTCGATCAGTTGGGAGCCTGTACCAAATCAACATGCAGTTTTGCAATTTGAACTCTCTTTTCTGGTAAAGACAGTTCATACCCTGAGATTTGGAGATCATAATGTTCCGTCCAGAAAGGGATTTTCTTTCCCCTTACAGAAGACAAGTGAAAAGAGACAAGCATTGGACAGAAGTGAAGCATGTAAAAGGTCAGATATCGATCAACTCTCAGTTGCCTTTGAGTAGACTGGATGCGTTTTGTGCTGTCAAATCTCCTGCCAGTGTATATTGAACCAGATCTTGGCCTAAAGGCCATGTCTATCACCTTCACCCCACTGACATCAAGTGAGACAGTGATGGAGTCAGCACTGGGCTCCGAACCAAGAGTGTGGGATGCTGATTTATGTCAGGACACACACCAGGCACAAGATGATGCATAAAAATGTACAAAAGAACTTTGAAATCCATATGAGATTTTGATATTCAGATTAAAAACAGAAATGCTTGGCTTTGCAAAAACCCAGCACAGTCATTTGTCTTGAGATCTTATTGATTTATATCTTGACAGATATTATAATGAAGCCAGTAGTGGGTGCCTTTGGCTGTGTCATCCCCTCTTGCTCTGTTTGGATGCATTTGTTGACCAAGAAAGCTTTCAGGGAACTGGAGAAGCATAGCCTTTGCATGAAAAGTGAGGTTGAGGTTTGGTCTCATGGAATGTTTCAACTCTAGTGCCGTCTACATTTAACTTATTAAGGCAGAGGATTATTTTCAACAACAGAAACATTTTCAAGACAACCCCCTATATACAAAAACTTAATGTATGAATCGGTGTGCTGGAATGAAATGTGCCAACAGTGCAATAGCGGTTTAACTCACTTTCTATGGTTTTGGATCAATATTAATCCAAACTTCAAATGCTTATATAAAACTGGCATAAAATAAATGTAAAAAGTGGAGTTACAGCATGAAAGCACCGAGGAGGTCGAATGTTTTCAGCAGTATCTTTGATGGTATTTCTGGTTAAAATCTTGCTATAGTGATCGGCCAACTCCAAATAATCAATCAATCAAAGTTTTCTTATACAGCCCTTAATCACAAATGTCTCAAAGGGCTGCACAAGCCACAACATCAGATCCCACATCAGGGCAATAAAACACTAAACCTAATGTGAACAATGAGAAACTGTGGAAGTTCTCTACATCTCCCCAATCTTGTCTCAAACATTAGTGCTGGAAATGTTTTGTTTGGGCCAATACGGTTTTTAAATATTCTAAAATACATTTTCTCAGTAGTGATGTCATCCAACTTGTCAAAAACACCCCATGTCCAATTTGTTTGACCACATTTTTTTGCAGCACAAACCAGCACAAATGTTGCACAAACGTCTGAGACAAGTTTGGGGCGATTTGGGTAAGGACTGGAGCAACTTCGAACAGGTAAATTACTTTGACACTTGCATTTCTTAGGTTGCGGTCGCATTGCTGCAATGGCTGTGTTCTCATATACTCCGGAGGACAAGCAGGAAGCGGCAGAAGTGGCGTTTAGGTGGGAATTCATATTTATTCCAATGATGAAAGCAAAAAGTTACAAAAATATCAATGTGCCAAGGACACGAGAAGCTAAGGATACACTTTACAAAGAACTTAAATCAAGGGTAACTATCAACATAGGACTTACTCTGTAGAGGAATCAGAGGATGACCAAAAACAATCGCGAGCTGTCGTCTGAAGCGAGCATTGATCCAGCAACAACAGAATATATAAAGGGGCGTTATTAGAGGAAGCAACCGGTGAGGAAACTAATCACTAAACCGAAACAGGAGTGTCTGATCAGTGTCCAAAGCAACAAAGAAAAGTAAACAAAGGGAAAACATGCTGGAAGAGAACTAGACACAAACCTAGGTAGAACCACAACAAACATAATATGAGCCATGACCTCTTAGGTCCTGACGGCATTGACCTAATCACTGACTGTACAACAACCCTATAGGCTTCTTTCAGGTAACCATCTGCGGTAAAGGTAAAGAAGCATGTTTGGTCAAAATATTAATCTGCGAATACCCATTAATCAATGCAATATTTGTTGTCATAAAATCACATGCGTTAACTATTGTAGTTATTTTTGGGTGTTTTGTGTGACACCAAGGATTCAGAATTTAATGAATTCAGTGATGTCAAATGAGATTCAGAGCTTGGTGAACTTGCTTACTGGCAACTTATTGTTCGACGTGTTTGTTATGCAAATTTTTGGTATTCCAAGTATGTTCTTTATGCTGTTGTGTGGCACTGTAGCTGAAAAATGTGTTACATTACCGTAAACATAATTTCGAAACATACCTTTCTAAATAAATGCAACCTACAGTCCAGTGAAACTTATGTTTTTTTCCTCTTAATTTTTTCATTTTTGACTGATGCAACTTATACTCCATAGCGATTCGTTATAATAGACTTAATTTTTATAAAAATATGCTACCTCCTCTAGTGTGGCTTTATGTATCCCCATTTGAGAACCAGTGCACTAGACTAGACCATGTAAGAGTGAAAGGACAATGATTTGTTGTGACTATTTAACAATTTGTTATAATATTAGGCACTCATTTCTGATTCACTTTACACTCTGCATATTATATATATTGTGTTGTGATTGTGAACCTTGCAGTAAAGGCCGTACGTCTTTCCTAATGATATTGATAATTATTTGTTAATGACTCATTTGTTTCTACTCTCACACAGATTGTGTGTATGAGAAACCTGCAACAATATGTTATATTTTATTTGAGAGTAGAAGACAGTTAAAGGAGCCATATGTAATAATATGGCCAGAAATTATACTGCAATCACGGTCACAATTCTGTAGTCCCCTCCCTCTCTCCCTGACCGAGGTTGCCAGATACACCATAATAGCTGAATAGATAAGTGTTTTGTCAATAACAAATCTCTAACCAACACATTTTACACAGAAATTAGGCTATTTTCAGGAAGAAGTACGTCAAGCCTACGTACAATATCACAACAAATGGCAATCATATGGTTATTGTCAGTACTATCAGAAAACAAAGACTAAAACAAACTACAACCAACGCTAGCAATGATTATACTGGTGAAAATAAGTAGAGCATGCTCAGCTGCCTAATGTACGTCCCAAAACTAAAGAGGAGACATTTTACCAAGGCTACACGAATGAGGAATTACTTTATCATGTGATTTGGCTGTCTCCATTTGTTTCACATTGCCATGATGACAGCCGTGCTAATGTTGGAACCCATTTCCTTAGCGTATCAGCATATTGAGAATGAAATATGCACTGAAATTATCCATATCCATATCCACGTAGGTTTTAGTTGTCGAAAATATATTTTGCCCTGTCTGTTCGAATACACATCGACATACAGGCTAACGGGCATATATTTCCCCCGTTAGCCTATATGTCGATGTGTCATTGACCGGGCTAGCATGCTAAGGATTACACTAGGAGCTAAACACCATCACACTAAGCCTTTGTTGCACGAACATACTAGCTTTGTTAGACAAGATCATAAACTGTATTTGGCAATATAGTTTACATATGAAATGTCCATTTCCATTTATTACAAGTAATAAGAAAACGTACATGCCTGACCTACTTATCTAGGAGGAAAGTTGCAAGTTTGGCCTCAAAAGAAAAAATCTTCTCCGCCTTCAATTGTCTCCAACTTACAAAGGCATCCCCGATACAAATACTTTTTTTGTTCCTGGCTTTGTCCTGAATAAATTGACAATTGTAACGACGCCTTTTAGATTTACTAAGGTCTGACATGATTAGTAACTTTACCAGTGGCAGTAGCCAGACAAAGATGGCGGTGCGTATCTGGCAACCTGGATGTGACACACTCACAGACTTTCTAATTGGTCAAACGGTAGAGGGCGAGACATCGAAATGAAAACAATAACAAGATTTCGGAGCTGTAAATCTAAATTTGAAATGAGCATATCCCGGCTGAACTACTATTATCAGTTATAAAGATATTCGAAAATAATATGATTTATTAATGCCTTTTGACATATCAGGGCCTTTTAATGATGACTTGACATGAAATTATTACATATGGCTCCTTTAAATGTAAATACATGTTGATTGTTAATTGGCCACTTATTAAGTAACCAGGGGTAATACTGCTGACATGCACGTGTACACTAACAACATTTACAATACTGTGAAAAGTCAAATGGATAGAAATAAAAACACAAGGCTTGTTAGTGGGCGTTCATAATTCTATTTTCCCTTGAACGTGTGTACCTTCACAAAGAAGCTATGCATGCATATAAGAGAAAAACTGGAGGTGGATGGAGAAAAGTTTGGAAAACCTCCTGGAACAAGTAAAGGAAAATTGGCCAGTATATACTGTTAAACACTGTTTGCCATACAAAGAAATAATCATTGCTCACTCCGTCATAAACTATATTTATTCTGGTACAGGTCCTTCCAAGCTTATGGTAACCCACACAACATAACTCCACTACTACTAATTTAGTCATTATTATTTGCAAAACATACTACCGGTATTCCAAATTTGATATGAAACTAATATGCTATGATTGCATTGTACCCTCTGAACTGATCACCTGTCAAACACAGGGATTGTGTACAGTCGCACTTACGAGCAATTGAAAGCCTTTAAACCGATTTAACATAGGTGTTTATGTACTGTAAGAAAAAGCCGCACGGCGCACCCACACAAGGGGAACATTCAAAGTCCACAGAAAGGCAAACGCTGATTCGAACCCGGAACTTTCTTGCTGTGAGGCAACAGTGCTAACCACCATGCTGCCGCCTCTACCACATCTATCCACGTTATGATGTTTCCATACCCCAATGACATAGCTGAGGCAAAGACAGTAAGTTATCACATCACAATGACTACCCACAGTCTGTAAAGAAAAATGTGAGGAATTCCACCCGCCTGGTAGACGAGTATAAGGAAGTATGGGGACACAGATCTGAAGGGAGAAAAGTGGATTACTGCGGTGTCTGCGAAAAGTGGTAAAATCAATCATGGGGTGAGGAAAACCCACTAATTGATTATGTTAAAATACAGCAGAACATGGTGACTGAAAGTTCAAGAGCCACACTTGGGCTAACCAATATGGAAAAGCACGTACGTTCAAATTGTATGATTTTTTTTTTTTTTTTTTAACGCATATTTAAGTTAGCAAGTCGTCCTCCCAGTTCGGAGATCGAAAGTTTAAATCTCTGTTGGAGTGTTTTCATGAGAAGCTTGCAAGTTCTCCTCATGTGTTTTCTGTGGGTACTCGGACTTCCCACACCCTAAAAACATTGGGACGCGTAATTGCTCATATAGGTGTGAATCCGAATGGTTGCTTTTTCTATATGTGCCCTGTGATTGACTGGCGACGAGTCCAGGGTGTTCCCCGTCTCTCGCCAGAAGTCAGCTGGAATAGTCCCCATACTGTCACGGTTGCACATGAGTTGTGGTTGGCGTGATCCCAGGACGCAGAGAAGGCATGTGATGTGCAAGTAAAAGGTCCTCAGAACATTCTCCCAACACAACCTCTTTTATGAATTTGTGATCAATGTTTTATGTGTTCCTTTTAACCTTGGCGTCCAAAGCACACAATTGCAACAAAAATGGAAAACCACAAAATTTATGTTTTACTCATTTTATACCACACAGACCTAAAAACAGACGCTAAATGGCAGTAAAAGCGCATACTCAGAGAAAATTGACAAAACACAGTTTGAATTATTTCTAACTAATAATAGCAATAATTACGTATATTTACAGAAAGAAAGACCACCAAAGAATTCTTTCTCCGTCTCTGTCTGATCTATTGTCCACAAGTTGCAGACATTCTCTGTGTGCTTAAAATGTGTTTGACCATCTTAAACATTCATTTATGTTCCAACATTTTTACTTCTATATATTAAAAGCATTTGTGAACTGATCTTATGCGGACATTTTTGTTGGTAAACGAGAGCCGATGAGGAATTATCATCACACTTCAACATCTCTGACTTGTAAATACCAGTGACGTGCAGTCAGGGGAGGCAGGTGAGGCGGGGCCTCACGTGCCAACATGGAAAGAAAAAAAATGTAAAAAAAAAAAAAAAAAAATTGTTAAATTGTTATATGTATCCAGTGATTATACTATAAAGTTATTTTCCATTTAACTTCACCAGTTTTAGATAATTTTTATTCAAAATCGCAGAATTTTCACATTTGCCGTTCAAATACTGAGAAGAGACTTGCGGTGAGTCACCAGCCAGTTGAGGCACGTCACTGAGTTGAGCCTCACCATGGATTGCGCAATGACTCGGCTAACTGCTGGCCTGCTGTACAGCGAGACCGTATTGCTATATTAATTATATTATACATTTCCATAGTTTAGTTAGCTGAGGTATATAATGTACAGTGTATTTTGTCAACAACTGTATGTGTGTAACGTATTTCTTGTGCTGACTTAGAAATATTTTTACAATGTTGGTTACGCGTGTTAAAACGGCTGCAAAAGACGCACTGGCTGAGGCTCGCAGTAATCCCGCCTCCTGGTGGTAGAGGGCGCTAGTGATTCCAGAGATCATTCTTGCGACTACTCGGCTTCAGAAGAAGTGACAACAAGCAAGCAGCAACAGTTAGCAGTGATCGTTTATTTTTTCCTCTTGCCTGGACTATTAACATGGAGGATTACATATCTAAAATAAAACAGTGTTCTTAACTGGACTTTCAATCGAAGCAGGAGGTAATAATTAAAGGATCATCTCCATCGAGACAGAGAGACTTTTAAAACTGAAGAAAAGATAAGGAAGACTTCTATAAACAAGTTATCGATGCTTTTGTTCAAAAGGAGCTGCGCATGGACTTCATTTATAAGTAAAGGTAAGACCATAACAATGTTTTTTTTTAATTAAATGTGCTTTTTTGTGTGCTACAGTTTGTATGTGAAATGTTAAAGTTAAATTAAAGTACCAATGATTGTCACACACACTAGGTGTGGTGAAATTTGTCCTCTGCATTTGACCCATCCCCTTGCTCACCCCCTGGGAGGTGAGGGGAGCAGTGGGCAGTAGCGGCGACATGATGATTTAACCCCCAATTCCAACCCTTGATGCTGAGTGCCAAGCAGGGAAGAATACTGGTATGAGCTTTTAAACATAACCCGTTAACTGCTGCCAATCAAATGGGGAATAAGATACTCTTTAGGGTTCATATGTTTGTAAATCTGACTGTGATGAAGTCAGTGCCTCACCAGCCATGAACCTCACCGCACGTCACTGGTAAATACTGCCTCTTGGCTAAACCGGCATTGCAAATGACAATCTGTTCTTAATGGTCTTATCCTAAAGGTTGAATAAATATATAAATACACGTAAACTAGGTTATAAATATTTGTATACTACATTACCGAGAAGGCTTACCACTGTGGACGAGGTAGGTCTGAGCAGAGCTGTGTATAGAGAGTATGGCCAACTCAGTTTCAAAGGGCCATGTAGTCACGTAAGGAGCTGTTGACCAATGAGGGTATGGCCAGATGATCTCCTAAATGATTGGTCAAAAGCCTTTCACATGTCAACAGTGCGCCATGTTTGGTCTCAACTTTGAAACCGAGTTGGCTATATTCGCTCTATACACGGCTCTGGGTCTGAGCTATGTGGGAGAATGACAATTGTGGTATTTGAGCAATAAATAGATGATATATTGTCATATTTTATTCCTTCTTTACACAAGAAACAAACATATGTTTTCATTCGACAGTTGACGAGCAAGTTTGAGCGCCGCTCAGAGACAAATTCGATTGGCAAAAATGACATGGTTGTCCAAAATATGTGGGTAAGTTGGGGGCATTTGGCCGTGCATAATACGCAAGGATTGATTGAATTTGCAGGAATTAGCGCGTTTACGACAGAGCCAAATTCCAGGGGCATGCCTATAGTGTTTTGTAGTAGTGGGTTGTTCACAGGTCCTGTATAATAGCTGGACACATTGCACCAATTGGAATGTCATTAACGATGAATTGCTCACAAATTGTGGCAGACAACAACCAGTAGAATCGAGAAAAAATATTGGGGACGGTGTGGCGCGGTTGGGAGGGTGGCCGTGCCAGCAACCTGAGGGTTCCTTGTTCGATCCCCACCTTCTACCAACTTAGTCATGTCCGTTGTGTCGTTGAGCAAGACACTTCACCCTTGCTCCTGATGGGTTGTGGTTAGGGCCTTGCATGGCAGCTCCCACCATCAGTGTGTGAATGGGTGAATGTGGAAATAGTGTCAAAGCGTTTTGAGTACCTTGAAGGTAGAAAAGTATTTACCATTTACATCCAGTACATTTTAAACACAAGGATCAAAAAATGGCATGTATTAAAAACAATACTCAAAACAAAACAAAACCAAATACTGTAAACTGGCCAACTTCGAACTGTGCCTCTCAAAACCATGTGAGATTGTGGTTCCGTAATGTCTGATTCATGCCAGCAATGACAGACATGTGTGCCAGTAAGTTTGTCTTATTGTCATAATATTGAAACATAGCTAGCCTGGCATTCTGACTGGTTAGGAAATATTGTGGGGAATGTAGTCAATAAACTTGAAAGACTAAGGGATTATCTCATCGGTCTTAAATAACCAGACACTGCGAAAAGAATGTTAAAATAAATAACAAATACTTAGAGGCTTGTAATTATTACATAATTAAAACACAAAGCATGAGTCTTTGCAAAAAAGTTTGATCGTGGTATGCTAATGTGTGTTTACTATTTATTTGAAGTGCTACATAAATCTGGTATGTTAAAGAGTCACTACATTGACAGATAAACCTCAGTGTTACAAACATTTATGCTATTGGGGTTTTTTATTGACACCTTGTGTGACAAGTGTGCCACAAAGTCTACGCAGTGAGCTTGTTATGGACTCACAATTGTTTTCAGGATTTGAGGGGGACTGCCGAAGTGATGGATATCATTCTTCATGTGTCCCAAATATTATGACTGAATAAACGATCTACTAAGTCAGCAACTTACTCGTCATCCTGGTCCTTACCTTATTATTGAAAATTGGTAACCTGGTACATATCAAACACAGAAAGTGAATAATATGTATCAGTGACTGATGGGACTCATTTTCGCACATGTTGAATTATGTAAGTGTTAAGTTGTGATATGTCTTGATTGTATTTTGGATTTGTATTCTGCTTTTAAATATTAAAAACTTCAAATAAATAAATAACACAGACCCACACAGTTGTATTTGAAATTTACTTTTTCAAATACATTTTGTTTTCTGTGTTTATTTGTGCAATCCTTTTGGAGATTTCCGATCCAATATTCATAAAATACCCGTGATTTAAGTCCGGTTTATTATTTTATGACAATATTTATCGAGTTTAGTAACTTTGATTTGCAGCCTAAAAAGTCATAAAACAACAATGACTTCTTATATTCACCTAATACTCAATCTGAAGGGGACATACTATATGATGATTTTTTTTTTTTCTGACTTAGAAATATTTTTACAATGTTGGATACGCGTGTTAAACAATGCCAAAGTGTCAAATTGAGCTTGCACAGAGTTTTGAATACCTATGTTCGCAGGGTTTTGCAGTCTGTCTATGTTGTGACGTTACAAAGGGATGAACATACTTATTTACACATTAGGTTAAGCTCTCAGTCTCGGAGGAGCTCCTCCTGTTATTTATGCATGTCTGAATCTATCGGAGAGAGTGCAGGTGTACCCAATGTTGTGGTCGTGTGAATCCATATAATGTTCATGAAGACTATTTTCAACTGTGTCGGGGAAAAAACGGCAATGACGACTTCAAGATATATACTTGAATAATCAAAAATATTCACACAAGTATTGAGCGAAATCTCTGTATCATCAATACTATACACAACATTCCAGTCAACATTGTTAACACCCCCCCCCCAAAAAAAATAATCATTATCAAATCTAACCTTCTAAAAATCTGGCCCTTGTTTTAGGAATTTTAGCCCTCCTAGTGAACACAACTATATTGTGGTCACTGAAACCTACTGATGCAGATAATGTATTCGAACACAGCTCAGGGACATTTGTATATATGTGGTCATTGCATGTAGAGAAAGTGTGACCTGCTTGATTAGTGAAGACTCTGGTGGGTAAGCACACAATTTGACATACATTACATGCACTTATTAGTGATTAAAAAAAATATTCCGGGAACAGTTATTGGTAAGCCAGTCTATATTCATGTCACCAAGCAGATCCATGTAACTGTTCAAATCAGATACTCTGTCCATCATCTCACACAGTTGAATGAGATAACCAGCATGAACATCAAGAGGTCTGTAGCAACAGCTAATCACTATTGGTTTCAGGTTGGGTAAGCGTACCTGAACCCACACTGCTTCTACTTCATCCAAGATGAGATAAGAAGATAATTTAGCAGGAAGGTGACTTTGTACAAAAATTGCTGTATTGCTGTGTCGTTGTATCTAAATCTAGACAAAATCAGACTTATCTACGGTGCTTACTTTGTCACCTATTGTTCCAAAACACTAAAAAGTCAAGAGTTTCCAAATGTGCCAAAAAGGGTATGTTTCATTTTCACAGGCAGTGTTGACATCCCGGTAGGGTACAATTTAGAGGAAATGGAATCATTTAAAATCTAAAATAGAGTACAGAGCTAAGAAATTGGTATTCCTTCTATTCCCTCTTCTGCATGATTAAAGTGCACATGTCATAAGCACTCCATTAAAAAGGGAATGTGATTTATGTAAAGTTCTCAGCTTGGCAGAAATGGAAAAAATCAGCATCATTCTACAGGAAACTGATTGAGGAATAGTTTACGTGCAATATGTTACTTTTTTCCACAGTTTGACCGATGCTGAATTAGGAAAAGAAAAACACAATGTAAGTTGGCCTGGTTTGCAGACTTCTCACTTCTTTACTGCATTTCCCTTGGCTCCTGTTTGAACTCATGGCTGCTTTATGGCCGTGCACAGAAATGTCAGAATAATTTCCTGAACCCCTCAACTCATTTTCAAGATTTGTATGGCTTGCACAAATTCTGTGTACATTTATATTCTGTGGTGAATTTTTCAAATACAATTCAGCCTCAAGAATGATAGAGGTTCTATATTTATCTTGATGCTTGTCTTTTTACCTCCACCCAATGTTCCTTTCACTCCAGTGTCTTGTAAACTTGTGCACATATCCTCAATTTATTTCTACATAGTCCACTGTGAATCAAACATGGATGGCACCGAAGATGCATTTCACTGTGAAGAGTCTAAGGACCTGATCAACAAATAGCATGTGCAATCTATAAAATTGTGTGTACTATTAGTGAGTGTTCTGCGGTGATCTACTAATAGATAACAAGTGCAAAACTGGTACAGACCGCCCTATTGAAATGACATTTTTGTGTGTACTAACGGCCTTCACCATGGAGAAACTCATTTCCCTTCACATTTATCGCCTCATATGAGGTTAGATTGTACGCCCTGAGACTGGAAGGTCGTGAGTTCAAACCCTGGCCGAGTAATACCAAGGACTATAAAAAGGGGACCCATTGCCTCCCTGCTTGGCACTCAGCATCAAGGGTTGGAATTGGGGGTTAAATCACCAAATGATTCCCGAGCGCTTCCCTCACCTCCCAGGGGGTGAACGTGGGGATGGGTCAAATGCAGAGGATACATTTCACCACACCCAGTGTGTGTGTGACGATCGTTGGGACTTTAACTTTAACTTTAAAAACTTATCAGGGTTGTATTGAACCGTAATTTAGGCTATGTCTACACTACGTCGGATAACCCCTTAAACGAATAATTATTTAGCCTAAGTCCTGTTTCAGCCACACTAAACCATTGTTTAAGGTAACCCTCCTTGAATAATTTTTTACACGGGTAAGTTGCCGTGTATTTCTTGACTCTCCGACTCTAAGCTTTGTATGGACTCATTGATCGTTTACAAACTGAGTTCGGAGAGGAAGTGAAGTCAGAAAGACCGAGGCCCACACAGGAAGTGACGTCAGAAAGAACGCGCCACAGCCAGCTTCATAACAACCAGAGCTAACCACTGGAAAGATGGAGGCGAGTCATCCAGACATGCCCTGTGTTTCTCATGTACAGACGCTTGTGGAAATCACACATGAATACCTTAAGAGAAAGCGATTGCAGCTATTTCGGATACAACTCATCTCAGACGGCAAGAGAACTTTCGAATGTCGAGGTCAGCTGTGATTGTACTTACCGAAAAACTTTGTCCATTTGTCAAAGGAGAGTCAACGAAAATGAGGGCTCCCGTGAATGTGATAAAAAAGATAGCGTGCACTTTGTATTAACTGGCCGACGGGCAAAGAAGACTGTATCAGTTATTGTCCGCCATGTATGTCGCGGACACAACGTGTAGGTCCAGAGTATATAAAGTCATCAAAAATGAATGGCCAAAAAGGTGAAGGCAAAAGAGTGAGGAGTGTCCTGACCAGATATATAGATCCCTACATTGATTGATGTAAATGTTCTTTATCACCCTGTTTACGTGTCTAATAAAGATTTGATTAATTTTATGATGGCTCAGGTGTGATTCACTACAATAGGGCCCCCCAACACACTGTATTCCAGTTAATTGAAATACCTCAACACTGGATATTGTTCAGATAAGAAAAATTTAAGAACTTGCACACAAAGCAACACTGGAGGTGACTATGAGGTGCGCATTTTCCGTGGACGCGTATTAGGTCGCGTTGCGCCGGCGGACGGAGAGGGGAGGGGGTCTTAAACGACCATTGTGTGTGTGTGGACAAGGATAAGGTTAGGTGGGATTTAGCCTGGATAACTTAGTGTAAACAGGGCTTTAGACACAACCTATGTTTTAGCAAGCGGAGGGTGTGCTCTGTAGTGTTGGAATGGTGCATCTTGAATGATGCAGATGCAAACAAAATGCATATTGCAAGACGTTTTGTCATATAGGAGATATATTTGAATAGGGTTATGGTTAGCTACAGCGGTTTATTTCCCGTGTTCAGTGAATGTAAAGAGAGTGATAACGACCCAGCTATTTTCACACGGACTGTGGCTCTCAGTCAAATAGAAAGCCCGCTGCCATTGCTTAACAGATCCATCTTGATGCACTTTTCCCACAGATTCCGTCTTACAGTTGTGGGGCAGAAATCAGTATCAGCAAGGGCTTCAATAGGGGTCAAGGATTAATTGGCCTGTGTTTTAATTAATATCAATCAAATCAATCAACGTTTATTTATATAGCCCTAAATCACAAGTGTCTCAAAGGGCTGCACAAGCCACAACAAAAGCCTGTTGTATCCTTCTGTGTGGCACACGTGCATTTTAACAAAATCCTTGCATATTTAAAGAACCAACACTATTGGGGGCACATGGCAGTGTAAATGTCTGACAGTAAATGACAAGAGAGACATATTTTAAAGCACATTCAGTCTTTTTAAGACACAGTCTTTAACTTTGTGAGCAGCTGATGAAGAGCTTGTTTGAGTTAAATACAAAATATCAAAAAACCCCAGACTATTTATGATCCTGTTTCTTATTTTTGCATTGAGATGCTCATATTACAATTCACTTGCGCAAAATGATTACACTTGTAATTATTTTCCCCCAGTCTTATGTTTTTGGAGAGATTTCAGGAGTGTACATCATGATGAATATTCATTGGCTATTTCAATGTGTAGCAGCTTTTAGCTTTAGTATAATGAGGTTCCAAACACAAACGTTGATTGTATTGTCATCCCTTTTATGCAATTAATCAAATCCAAATAAATTAACATTTAAATATTACATAGCCAACATAAAGTCAGAGACAATAATAACCGGTGGCCAGCTAGAACACTGCAAGGACTTTTGGTGGATGAAATCCATGGAGACTTTTATCTAAGCCAGTCATCTCTCAAGATCCAAGGTATTTTGGAAAATGTAAATGGCTTGTGCTTTTTATTTCTCTATGTAAAATGTATTCCCCTTTAACACATTGTCCGTGTTTTTTTAATATGTACTAACATATTTTAAAATTGTAATCTGCCTGATGGCGCCCAATGCTTGACCAGAACGTATTTCTTGCAGCTGAAAGTAGGCTCAATTCAATATTTCAGATATTACATTTTACTTTAAATTGTACTTTTAAATCTAAAAATCCAAGCATTCTGGATGTGGTCTTATAAGAACTGCATCTTTTTAAGAAATGCTACTATTTGTTTGAATATGTTTACCAAGGAACTCAGTCTGTAAAGACTTTTATGCTTCGGAATCGGAGGTTCCCGTTTGATGTCCCTTTGTGGTTAAAAATAAATGCCATTAGATGTTGATCTGCTTTCAGACTACTGCTCCTGAGCAAGGCACTCAACCCACTGGCCCAATTACTTTTTGAGTATCATTCTTCCAATAAATACTAACATTTAAAAAAAATCACATGAACAAGGATCCAAGTCGATAGAAGTGGCCAATTATAATCACCGACCGCATGCCTGTGTTTCAGCTTTGTTTTACATCACTATTTCTTGACAGCTTTGTTACAAAATTTAAACATTCTTGGCAAAATACCACCAATAGTTGTGGTGTACCACGCCAGGCGATTTTGGTCGCTTCTGCATTAATCTATTTGGCCTGCAACAACCTAAACCTGAAAACTTTTATGAAACAAAACTTAAAATATTACTTTTGGGCTCACCATGTAATTTTCTCCCGCTCCAAACGTCTTCAAGTTACTTAACGATGTCAAAGTGATATTTCTCCAATAGTGATACAGCTGCTGTCAAATGTATTTTGTTTTTAGTTAGTCAAGTCAAGACTTGCATACATAGTAAAGACATGCCAAGTTCCAGTATGAAAGGAGTAGCTCTACTTTGTGTGGGTCGGTAATGAGTTGATTGATTATGAGAAAAAGAGTTAGTTTTGTTTACCAGTTTGCATTAATTCTTCATAAGACCAATGCTTGGCTGAGAAGGGATTAGCGCAACTACTAGTAATTGAATGTGAACGAATTTAAGTAGTTTTACATCCTTGCCAATTCAATTTGAAGCGTGTTTGATGCATTATAAGGAAAATAGGCTGCCCTTGGACTTGAGGACCATTCACTTATTCAAGTGATTGCTTAGGGACTGCATAATCTGTCTGTGTTTCTCTCACAGGCCTCATTAGGAAGTTTATTAATTTGAATACTGTGGCCCGAGTGTGCCTAATCATTTTATCAGATGACGACGGTTTGTTACTGACAACATTTTTACTAATGTTAAAGTCTGTTGTATGTTTGTGAATATGTAAGAGTATGTATCATATACACAAATGGGTAGAAAAACCAAGGTACTAATGTTTTTTTAAGTAGGGCACACTGTAGCAATACATATGTTACTAACTATTTATTGCAAGACAATGCGAAAGGATTTAATTTAGTGAGAGTTCCTACACTTTCCCCCCCTCCTCCTCACTGTTGGGTGTTGGGTGGACCTCCCATCCTCACAGTCCTCTTGTCTGTGTGTCACCCTCCCACATGGGAGAGGTGAGGCACCATGAAGTCATTTAACGTGGGAAACCCAGGCAATTAAACGGAAGAAGGAAAATCCATGCCTCAGGTCTTGTTACAGTGTGACCAAGGCCGAAAAGAGCATCTTATTCATATCACCTAATGCAGGGATTGGATGTTAAGAATAAAGATTAGGTATCCCGAAAGAACCACAGCACAGTCAATTTATTGTTGGTGGTCAGTCAGTGAAAATGTGCCCATTTCACACACCAATGGAAGCTTAAGGTAACTGCTGAAAAAGCCAAGGTAGCGTGGCCCCTAGTGAAAGTCACACGGTGTAGGTGTAGCAAGCTACCATAATGATCTGGATGGCAGGCAGAAACTTTGAACAAGTGAACAAACAAAAACATTTGAATAGTTGGAAAAAAAACAACTTAATTTATTAGGACTTGCATCAAAGAGTTGTTGGTAGTGAGCTTGAGTATGACTCAGTCATGTTATGTTCTTTCTTAATTCTGAAAAATCTGTTCTTTGTTGGCATTTCCTCCATTTACACATCTGTCGTGTCTCACAGTGAACTCGAGCAGTTGACTGATGGTCTATGGGTGCGTGTGGTTAGCATCTATGGTTCTCTGGTCGCTCAGCAGACACCCGCCTTTACTTCCTGCTTGTCAGCGAGCCTGGAATTCAGTGTTATCAACTCCTATGGCATGTTTCCCATGGGATCTTGGGGTGTAGTCCAACAACTATAGTGATTGCTGTACTTCAGAGACTTTCTCAACCTGTGTTTCATTACCTGAACCATTTTGTTTGTTTTGTCTGTTGTAGAAATAAGAAACAGTAGCCCTCAGGAATGATTACCCTCAGTGGCGTGTGGCTTGTTAGCGGCAGATCTTATTTCAGTCTAATTACGCTGGGATTACTACAAAATAGTGCTGTTGTTTAGAATAATGGCTGGAAATGAATGCAATTATCACTCCAATGATAAAGTGGGGAAACTTGACTTTGTCATCCTTGGAATTTATTCAAGTATAATTAGTTCCATAGGATCGTAGTTGTATTATACAATAATATTTTTTTTTACACTTGTATGTCAATATTGTTAAGATGATACAAAGGAAAAGGTACCCATCTAATGCTGACAACATTGGCACTTATTCTATAGTGTTGGACATAATAGAATAGAATAGGTGTCTAAAATGATGTCTAAACGTAAAGGTAACCCGAAATCAACTCAAAGGTAATTTTAGGCTACACGTTTCACCACATTTTCAAACGCCTGCATTTAGCTCCAAAATGTGGGTGGGCCTGCATCAGCATGTCGTTACTTACCACACAGAAGACCGAATGCCATTTAAAATTGCGAACTATGAGTTACAGAAGCATCTTCATCCTGATTCACGATATTTTCTTACAAAATTCTAAAGAACCATAAAACTAGGTCTGCCAGATTCATTTTTGCATGTTGTAGCATTACAACTAGAGAAGGTGTCAGCCTGGATGCATTTTCAAATGATGTTAATATGAGGAAAGTATGGATTTCATCAGTCTAAATGACTCGCACAAAATGAGACGGACCAAGCGAGGGTATTGTAATTTGCGGCAATAATTTTAATGATTCTGACTTTGAAAAAAAGCAAGGTTTTGGTCGGAGTTTGGATAGAAAATGTTTTAAAAGACTTAAAGGGGTCATATTGATCTGACACTTCCTTATGGCCTACAGACTTTTGAACATGGTCGCCTTTGATGTGAGCATACTTGCCAACCTTTAGACCTCCGATTTCGGTAGGTGTGGGGGGTGGCGCGGAGGCGTAGTTGGGGCGGGGCGTGGTTGGGGGCGTGGTTAAGAGGGGATGAGTATATTTACAGCTAGAATTCACCAAGTCAAGTATTTCACATATATATATATATATATATATATATATATATATATATATATATATATATATATATATATATATATATATATATATATAAAATAAATACTTGACTTTCAGTGAATTCTAGCTAGCTATATATATATATATATATATATATATATATATATATATATATATATATATATATATATATATATATATATTTATTTATTTTATTATATATATATATAAATAAATAAGATAAATACTTTAATTTCAGTGTTAATTTATTTACACATATACACACACATACCACTCATCTACTCATTGTTGAGTTAAGGGTTGAATTGTCCATCCTTGTTCTATTCTCTGTCACTATTTTTCTAACCATGCTGAACACCCTCTCTGATGATGCATTCTGCTTCGTCTCCTTGTTGTGTGCGCAGTTGTGCACTGCACTCTCTAAAAGCTGTAGATATTATTGTCACATATGCATGTACAGTAGATGGCAGTATTGTCCTGTTTAAGAGTGTCACAACATTGCTGTTTACGGCAGACAAACTGCTTTACGGTAGACGAAAACGTGACTGCTGTTGTGTGTTGTTGCCGCGCTGAGAGGACGTTAATGAAACTGCCTAACAATAAACCCACATAAGAAACCAAGAACTCACCCTCGATCATTCTACAGTTATAACGTGATTGGGCAGGCACGCTGTTTATATTGTGGGAAAGCGGACGTGAAAACAGGCTGTCGACACGTCACTCAGGTCCGCATGAATTTCGGGAGATTTTCGGGAGAAAATTTGTCCCGGGAGGTTTTCGGGAGAGGCGCTGAATTTCGGGAGTCTCCCGGAAAATCCGGGAGGGTTGGCAAGTATGGATGTGAGAGGGCATTTGCTGTATATTAGAATAGTGCAGCAAGCCCTAATTTGGAAAAAAAAAAATCACATTCCAATGTTGGCGTGGACCCTGGGATGCGGAGACAGCAGGAAAGAGCACAAACAAATAATATATTTTTTTTTTTGGTGAACATTTTGCATAGATGTTTTTTTTTACAAAAAAATTTCAAACCACTTTGGGGCTCCCTTTCAAAAAGACAATTTGACAGGCGGTGTTGTTAGATGCCCCCCCCTCCCCATACCCCTTAGCGCTTTGACAACCTTCGTCCCCGCCCCAGAAGCCATGTTTTGTCATTTTTCTTTCTTGCTTTTTTTGTACACTATTGGTTCTACAAACACCAGCTACACCCGCCAGGACCGTATGGACTTTCACCATAGGCACAACAATCCCGGATGATATAGCAAGACTGGCAGACTCACCGTGGTTTGTTGTCCGCGCATGCATGACGCAGGCGGATGAGAGAGAGTAAGAAGAAGTGAGTTTCCAGATCTGGCACTATATGCAAAGGCTAATTCTCTTCCAAGTCTGTGTCTCTCCAATGCTAGATCCTGGACGGATATATGTGCATATTGACAATAAAAGGCTTTTCTATTCTTTACCATTTTAACAGCTCTACTGATTCGACCCCTTGTAAACAATAGCCTCAAGGCTATCAGCTGTGCTAAGAGCTACATCACTAACGTAATAACGGATTATATTATTTACCAATCACTTGGCCATTTCCAAACGCAGTACACACTGATCCAATTAAAAGCAGTTTTTAGGAAAATGATTATCTAATTTGCTGCAGGGCGGTGACACTATTAATTTGCATTAGAAGGCTAAGCTAGCGACACAACAAATCCAGCTAACATTTCTAACGTATCAATCACACATTTATAACCTTCATTGCCATAAATGGTAGGCACCGAGCTCGCTATTAAAAGTAGTTTTTCAGTAAATCCATATTCATACCGGCACAGATTTGTGAAGCAGGAATGTTCAAAGTGGTTGGCACACACTCTCAGAGACTTCTTCACAGCTGAAGACACATTGCCACAAAACATAAAAGTTAGATAGGCACTTGCTACTTTTACAGATGAGGATGAAAATGTGTGTAATAACCTGTGTTGGTTAATGCAAACATTAACGGAGCATTTTATTTTTTTATGTCGTAACTTGCGCATTATGCCGTGTGGACTACACAACATGACTACAAAATGGCGGACTGATGCAAATTCTTTTGCGTAAACCTTTACTATATATTGAGATATCCACAGATGTCACAGGCTTTACAGCGTTACAGTACACAGCAAATTCCAAACGGCTCGTTTGGTGGAAGTATGAAGGACGGCAAGATTATTTTATAATAATCTCTGCAATTTCTTTACGGTTTGATTTCAGATTTTAGGAATTTATGCTGATCCCAAACACACATAATCAGGTACCATCAGGTTAGAAAAGTTGGTTTTGCATAATAGGGCCCCTTTAAGCCTAATACAATTTCGCAAATAAAGTGTGGCGTTGAGGTGAAAAAGACTACTTGTGAAAAAATAGAGAAAGAAGAGCAGAAAAAGGAGATAAATACTAGTATTTTATTTTGTGTCCTCTTCTACTGATGTTTTACTCAAAATGTTTCAGGAAAGACTGAAAGAGCATGACAAAACACAGCTTTTGGTGTCAATGGAGGAGCAGGAAGGTCTGGAGAAGTCGATTCGTATTACATATATATTTTGCTTATAATTAAAACCATATCAGTTTTGAAGTAATCATGAACCAGCAACAAAAACATGTACTTAAGTGTTAAAATAAGAGTTTTTTTATGCCTTCATTCACATTGTCTATCTGGGGAAATGGACTCAAGTTCCATAGATGACGTCACACCAAGAAGGGGTGGAATATTGAGTCTGGGGATGGGAAGGTGGCGTTCCAAATACAATTATTTATCACAAATTACTCAGAAATGTATTCATTTTATGTGGAATGACTGCCAGATTCATTAAAATACATATAGAGAACGTGTTGGTGAAATCTCGGTCATCTGGATGCAATGGGTACTTTAAGACTTTAAGACTGTATGACTGATGAAGGTTTTATAATAGCAACACTTTGGATGGAATGGATGAATTCAGTTAATTTTTTAAACTTCAGGATTTGTATTATGCAGTCTTCCCACATCCAGCCTCTAACATACACAATTGAATAATTACTTACACTATACAAATGTTTTGGGAATCTTTTCATATATATATATATTTTTTTTTTTTGTTGTGAGAATTGCATTTAAGTTTTTGCTGTCACATATTTTGATGGTGGCCTTATTCATTCTGTCTTTCAAAGTTAGTTTTTTGTGGTCTGTTAATTGGCCAATTTGAGGACACAGTCATGTGAATCTCCCGTGGAAATATTTTTACACTACGTTAAATTTGCGCACCAACAATATTTTGATGCTTTTTAATCACTCCCCCTGTCCTACAGGCTTGTATTTTAGTACAAATTCTTGGGCTCCAAAGACAGTTTGACAGGCGACCACAACACAGCACATTCAGATCCTTGGTTCTCAGAATTTAGTTCGTTTTTAATTTTATTGTTAACAATTAAGGATCTGCCCAACAATAACTCATGAAATGCTCACTCAAACATCTGTGTATGAGTCGGATACACAGAATTGTGTGGTTGGATGGTGTTTTTTGCAGTTTCATACTTCATAGACCTTGTTTTTTCCGCACTGAGCCTTGGCTTGACTTTTGTTTGCCATCTACTGACCAATAATTCCTTTGGCTACTGCCAGTGACCAATGTTAGGTACTTACGCCAGCTATTGATCTGCGCAGTCAAACGATGGCTAAGGCCTTGTTTGTGTTGTGTAGATACGGCATACTGTCACAGTCAATTTGTGTACAAGAAATGTAAGAGCAATCTAATGTATATAGAGTGCCTGCATCTTCTCCCATGACTTCATGTAGTAAATACTATAAGGTTCCATTTAGTAGGCCAGCACGTAAATGCCACCCGGATATTTCCCAGTGACTCACGCAAGATTTCTGGAGGTGTAAGCACAGAAATCTGCGGTCCAAGGAAGTGTGGCCACTACAAAGAGGGGGAAGCAAAGTATACTTCTCAATAGTTTGGCAGCCCACTGCTGTTTTTAGTTTTAGCATCAGAAGTGGCTCAGGTCTACTGATCCCTTTAATTGCTCCAACTTAATAAAATGTTGTCAGTGGTTTCTCTGTGCACATGTTCTGCACGACAGGAACCTACTCCACTTTGTCAATGTAAATTTGCAGATTATAAATTAATAAAGGCCTTTAATGATCTATCTTGATGTTGGTTGATTGTCCTGGGATATCAACTATGTGTTTTCCTGTCCAAATGCTGTGAATCAGTCTATAACAGCGTCTTGCCACTTGTGTTCAGCTCTTAGCCAGTTGACCTGTGGTTGGAAAATCAGTCCCTGATGTATTAGGTTTCAGCTACTGGGCAGGTCCCTGCTTACTGATCTATATCTTCTTGCCAGGTTTCTTTTTCCTCCTTCATCTCATAAGACAATAATGAAAGAGGCTGCTTGAAGCTGGTACCCGTATCTACTCTTGACGAGGCATTTATTGGAGACTTTCCTTCCAAATGAAGCTCAATAATAAGCTACGGTTATTCTAATAAATAACCAAACTTGAAAATATGGTATAATTGCTTACATCAACCAAACTCAGAACCTTTCTATCTTTTATGTTGGTTATGTATACATATAGGATCAGTTCAAGTTAAAGTTATGACGGATCTGGTCAAGGTTATGCGGAAGGCAGCAGACTTCTCTTTTTCCTGGTCTTAAAGTACCAGTAGAGTGGAACAATAAGTTGACTTTATATGCTTAATTGTGTTTCATTGTATTCATTCAACCAAATCCAATTGTTGTTACAATCCGCAAAGTATGTGAACATGCTGTGTAAATATCACAAAATGCTACAAATTCTGTCAGCCATTTTGAATAATTTGCTCAGGAGGGCAAATTCCGTAGATTCTACGCCACTGTAGTAATGCTTCCGCACTCTGACCATATTATCAGATTAGTCATATTGGAAATAGGCAATCATTGGAAAGCAATGTGCTGTTTATCATTCACAATACTTATGTAGGAGAAAAACACATATGCTTGGCTTTTTTATATCCATTCGGAGGGGGCGTGACGGGCGTTTAGGGTATTGAGCCTATCACAGCTGCACTCTGACGGAAGGCAGTGTACACACCCTCAACAAGTCACCTCTTCATCGTAGATTTATGATCAATGGTCAACATTAAATATGATTAAATTATGGCTATGTGCTTCATTAGCACAACTATTGTCCCCATGAGAGAGGCACTGACGCTTAAACTGCTCAGTAATGATGCTGTTATCCGAAGCTCGTTTCACCTTTCCTTATTATTTATCTGACTAAATGTGTTTCTGGTAGTGCAAATGTTTGTGTCGGAACATTGTGTATCAGGAAGAAAAGATTTTCAAACATAAGGAACTTTTAACTTCCCTCTTTTATTTGTTTTTACAGTAAGTTTACAGTGATCGTCGGTTGATTTGTCATATTTGACTGAATGTGAGCAGATAGTAGTGCTAAATACACCCCACAATGTGTCATCTACCACCAGTCCCAATCATTTATTAAACTTCAGTGAGATCATTCCATACAGCCATGAGATGACATGTATTTATTGAACATTGAACAACTGCTTTACTTGCTATTCTTTGCCCTCTGTTTCATTTCTTCAAATAATCTAAATTCTAGAACATTGGAGGAGCTGTAACTTTTCCATAATGTCTGAAGTCCATTACCTAAATTTGAATGTTAAAATTATTTGGTCGCTGAAAACGTCTGAATTGGCATCCAATGAGTGTCTTTGATTTAGGCTTGGATGATATTCTCACCATAATTGTTCTTGGCTACTGTTGACATTTATTTTTTTATTTTTTTTGCTTTACCAGTGATTCTATGATCATCCAATTTAGTTGTCTTACCATGAGTTACAGTGAAAAGCAATTTAAGGAATTAAAAAAAAAAGCTAACAACTGGAATATTTTTCAATAGCCAAGTAAGTGGCACGATTAACTCCAATAGAGAATGCGTTTCACAAACTGAAGACAAGTGAAGTTTGGGGATCCGTTAAAATGTCTATGTGAAAGTATGTTTTTAAAGATATGAAAGGCCCAACATCCTGACATACTTTCAACCCAATTGGCTATACTTTAACGAAGACAAGAGATACAGCTTCAAACACTAATGTTGTTAACCACCTTTTAGCCTTGACCTTGCTGCATAGCCTTTTGTCCAAACAGAGACTGCTACTCCAAGTACAGGTACATCTCAGGTCATCCTTAAGTGCGTTTACCATTTTGGTTTTGTCAGAGCATGTGCAACAGGTAAAATAAGAGCTTTTTTATTGCCCATATTAACTTAACAAGGGGGTCTTGCAAGGTGGGTGGTTCCGAAAATGTTTAACAGCACCTCTAATACATTACTTTAATGGACTGTAAAGGTTTTCCCAAATTTGAAGTAAGTGCATTTCACTTCCTTTTTTAAATTCTGCCTTAGAACTCTTGTGCAATCAGAGGTAAAATGGATGGGACAGGCCCATGCCTTGATGAACCTTTAAGAAGAGTGGCATCTATTTGTTTACTGATTGCTGAAATAGCAAGATATGGGTATTGTTTTCAAAAGTTCTGTCTGCAGGTTGCTACACACTTCAAAACGTATTTGAGCCAAGTGCTTTCAAATGGGCAGTTAAATGATGGTGATATCTACTCTCCCACCAAATCTGGAATTACTGTCAGATGTTTGTGGGTCGCAAGTAATTTCATGAAAGCAGAGGTTGTATCAAGAGTAGATACTCTTGATTAGGAATGAAAGGGTTTTTTCAATTTCATCTCAGAGTTGGTTTAAATTGTATGGTCTGAATCCCAGATTACAGTAATTAGAGTAGTTGATTGCTCAATGTTTATCAACCTTGTATAAACAAAGTTCTTGCTGGGATATGTGGTGCCTGATAGTGTCATGTCGTTGGGATTTGCTCAAGCAGATAGCAGATTTCCATACCTATGGTTATCTTCAAACTTTTGAAAGAGGTCGCCTCTGATGTGAGAGGGCATTTGTTGTAGATTACAAAAATGCAGTAAGCCCTAGTTTGAAAAAAAATATCACATTCTAATGTTTGTCTGGACAGGGCGTGAAATAAACCCTTTTTTATTAAGAAAAACGCAGCTAACAGAAAAAAAACTAAGATGTGCAGCAGGAAAGTGGACAAGCATCCTTAGACTTAGACTTAGATTTAGAAATAGACTTAGACTTCCTTTTTATTGTCATTCAAATTTGAACTTTACAGTACAGATAAGAACGAAATTTCGTTACATTAGCTCATGGTAGTGCAGGATAAAAAAGCAATAAGGTGCATATATAAATAAATAAATAGGTTACTGTACAGATAAATATATTGCACTTTTTCATATGCATCCACGTTTATGGTTGTATGTTATATTGTCTTTTTTATTCCAGCGAGTTAATCCATTTTGGGGGGAGTTGAGGGGATAATTATGATGCGTTCAAGAGTCTTAAGGCCTGAGGGAAGAAGCTAATACAGAACCTGGAGGTTCTGCTTCGGAGGCTGCGGAACCTCTTTCTAGAGTCCAGCAGTGAAAACAGTCCTTGGTGGGGGTGGGAGAAGTCTTTTCTGATTGTCAGATTTTCTGAGCCCTGGTCAGGCAGCGGCTTTTTGTGATATCCTGGATAGGAGGAAGAGGAGTCCTGATGATATTTTCCGCCGTCCTCACCACTCTCTGGAGAGACTTCCAGTCTGAGGCATTGCAGGCTCCAGTCCAGACAGAGATGCTGTTGGTCAGCAGGCTCTCTACAGTGCCTCTGTAGAATGTGGTGAGAATGGGGGGAGGGAGCTGTGCTCTTTTCATCCGACGCAAAAAGTGCATGCGCTGCTGAGCTCTTTTTACAAGAGCTCCGGTGTGTAGGGACCAGGTTGTATTGTCAGTTATCTGCACCCACAGGAACTTGGTGCTGCTTACCATCTCCACCGCTGTGCCGTTGATGAAGAGTGGAGCGTGGCTGGACTGGTGCTTCCTGAAGTCAACAATGATCTCCTTGGTCTTGTCCACATTCAGGACCAGGTTGTTGGTTCTGCACCAGTCAACCAGATGTTTCACCTCTTCCCTGTAGTCCATGTCGTTGTTGTCACGGATGAGGCCCACTACTGTCGTGTCGTCCGCATACTCCACAATGTGGTTAGTAGTGGACCTGGCGCAGTAGTCATGGGTCATCAATGTGAACAGCAGCGGACTCAGGTGTCATCCCTGATTGGCAACCAAGGACAGGTGTGTCCTGATTGCCAATCAGGGACAGGGGAGGGAGCCAGCGCTCAGACCAGAGAAGTGGTGCTAAATAGAGGCCAGCGGAAAGTGGAACGAAAAATAAGAGAGCTGGACATTAAATAATACAAAGTATAAGAAACAAATGTTAACTGTCATGTGAGATCATGACAGTAAATATGTAGGAAAAAAATGTATCTATGATATACAGCGTATGCAAATTCAAACCTGGAGGCTAAATTTAGTTCAATTGTGGTTTCATCAGACTAAATAATTATGTTGCTTATTTGAAGATCTGTAGTTACTGTAGGTCTGGACCAGAACAAAAACATCCATCCATCCATCCATCCATTTTCTACCGCTTATTCCCTTCGGGGTCGCGGGGGGTGCTGGAGACTATCTCAGCTACAATCGGGCGGAAGGCGGGGTACACCCTGGACAAGTCGATATTTGTTACAGTTTGGATTCATAAGTATTTTGGGCCAAAGGTTATGCAATACAATACCTTTTTTGTATAAATACAATTCCTGATTATACACTATGTATGACTTATTGTATGATACAACTCACATTTTCAAAACAAATGTTGGATTAAGTTTTTCTTGGTTGAATATGACATAGTCCCAAATACTAGTTTAAAAAACACAGAATAAGTTGTAAATTCCTTAATATTTATTATTTACCTAATTAGTACAAACTATAATAGTTGTAAATGATTAGCCTCATTGTTAATTTTATTGGGTTCAGCTGAGTCACCAGTCTAACAGGACAGTGCTGACAGTGTTTCAGATCTACTCAAAATTGCCAAAAAGTCTTCCTTACTACTCACTTTCAGATGGTTAATTGTTGGGATTTTTATTTCGTAGCCATTTCTCAATACCTGCAGAGTTCCAGGATGAGTTCAAACTGTGTTTTGGGTTTGTTACAGCTTAGCTAAAAAGGAGACCCACAGTATCACCCCCAGATGAAGGAAAATTGATTTGGATGCTCAGAAACAACACACCAAACAGGCTTGCCATGCACTGGAAACTGGTGGGAAATCAGTGATGTTGAAAAAAGGTTTAGTATGGCATTTTCAAATTGTCGTAATAAAAAGTTTTTGTAGAACTTTGAGAAAGCAAACTATTCGTTAACAGTAGTAAAGCTTTGAATGGCTTGTTCCTGTCATTTTGTTTTTACTTTTAGCAGTATTTTTCAGTGCATCAGTAGATAAAGGGTTCAAAGTAGCTGAAAACATTACATCATGCCTTCTTACTGGTCCAACCACCATGTAAACTCACTGATCAGAATCAGAATCAGAAATATTTTATTAATCCCCGAGGGGAAATTAAGATTTTCAGCACAATCCCATTCAAGATCAGACAAACATTACAGGGAGACAGAACAGGATCGCTGACGCGTCTGCCAACTTCCAGCGCCCCTTACAAAAAAGGTGAGAAACGGTCCAGACTGAGGCCAATGGTAAAAAAAACCTCATAGCCATAGCACACATAAGAATGTGTGTAAGAAGGAAACATCAAAGAACACAAAGACATTAAAGGAGCAGAGCTGATGCAATCAGCCATTTCTACATACAGCTACAAAAGTAAAAACAAAAAAAACAAACAAAACATATACACTGTGGTGGCCTCTGCGGTGTTCCAGAGACAGGAGCAGACCCAACAAAGCAACCAAGAGAGCCGACTCCACCCTAAGCCGCCCACTAACTCTCGGCCAGTGTCCAGTCCGCATGGATGAGCGAGGATGCGTCTAAGGAGACCGAGGCGTCCGATACCTACTCATTCAGACAAGACACTGTGAAGCTTTTCCGTCCCGGCGCTCAGCGCTAGCTCCGCAGCTTTGTCTATTCATCCGCATCTCCTCCAGTCTCTCCAAACGGACTCTGGTGTGGCAGAGACCCAGCAGCTGGTCTTCATGGCCAAAAGGCTCCTGGGAGGCAGATCCAAGAGTTCACAAAAAAGCACCGCAGAAGTCAGGAAAGTGCCACCCCTTGTCACACAGTCCCAAAGGGTCCCGAACCAAAAGGCAAAAAAAACAAAAACACATGAAAACAAGAGGGAAACACCAAGAACACAAAAGGATGACACAAGAGCACAGAACTCCTGCCAACAGCAGCCACTATAGCAGCACCATCTTGAAAAATAAAATCATAATACACCTGCTTGTACTGTAGTAAAATGATAGCTTTATGTTACAGAAGAATAGTTTAGACTGAAAACAATATTGCAACCATTTAAACCTTTCAGGTCTTAAAGATATGCATACATGTTGACGCAGACAGCTGTGATTGACAGCCATCAACGGCAAATACGATGTTTAGAGCATTTTTACAAACAATTACTTTAAATGTGTTCGTGATCTTTACACTCTGCCCAATCACAGTTCAGTAGGAGGTGCTTCTTTCTCGTGATTCCAGCTAATGACAGAGTAGTGCAGAGGTAGGTAACCTATGGCTCTCCAGCCAGATGTGGCTCTTTTGATGACCGCATCTGGCTCTCAGATAAATCTTAGCTGACATTGCTTAACACGATAAGTAATGAATAATTCGGCTGATAATCACAGTGTTAAAAATAACGTTCAAAATCTAAAACATTCTCATGCATTTTAATCCATCCATCTGTTTCTATCGCACCTGTTCAATAAGTCGCATTAATGGTAAGAAGTATTTTATTTATTAATTGTTAGCTTCAGAATAACAACGTTATTAAAAAGAATAAGAGACTTATTGTACTCTACAAATGTTGGTCTTAATTAAAAATGCACGCATTTGGTTGTATTCAGTGTTGAAAAATATTATATGGCTCTCACGGAAATACTTTTAGAAATATCTGGCTTTCATGGCTCTTTCAGCCAAAAAGGTTCCCGACCCCTTGGAAGCCTTGTGCTCCAGTTATAACCGCTCACAAGCTGAAATAAAAAAAGAAATGGTGGGACATTAGCAACAAGGTGAAGGTGAAGAAAAAAAATAAAAATAAGAAGAAGGTGTAGAACAATAAGAAGGTTAAGGTAAAGAAGAAGTGGCCTTGTGGTTAGAGTGTCCGCCCTGAGATCGGTAGGTCGAGTCATACCAAAGACTATAAAAATGGGACCCACTACCTCCCTGCTTGGCACTCAGCATCAAGGGTTGGAATCGGGGGTTAAATCACCAAAATGATTCCCGAGCGTGGCCACCGCTGCTGCTCACTGCTCCCCTCACCTCCCAGGGGGTGGAACAAGGGGATGGGTCAAATGCAGAGGGTAATTTCACCACACCTAGTGTGTGTGTGTGTGTGTGACTAACAGTGGTGCCTTCACTTTAAGAAGATGAAAAAGAAGAAGAAGGTGTAGAAGAAGAAAAAGTTTGTCAAGATTTTCTGATGATGCAAGTTCAAACAGTGCAATCAAATCAGGCCTGTAACTGCGGCTTTGATCCCTTTGACCATGTCTTCACAGCACTTAAAGGCCTACTGAAATACAATTTTTTTATTCAAACGGGGATAGCAGGTCCATTCTATGTGTCATACTTGATCATTTCGCGATATTGCCATATTTTTGCTGAAAGGATTTAGTAGAGAACATCGACGATAAAGTTCGCAATTTTTGGTCGCTGATAAAAAAAAGCCTTGCCTGTACCGGAAGTAGCAGACGAGTAGCGTGACGTCACAGGTTGTGGAGCTCCTCACATCTGCACATTGTTTACAATCATGGCCACCAGCAGCGAGAGCGATTCGGACCGAGAAAGCGACAATTTCCCCATTAATTTGAGCGAGGATGAAAGATTTGTGGATGAGGAAAGTGAGAGTGAAGGACTAGAGGGCAGTGGGAGCGATTCAGATAGGGAAGATGCTGTGAGCGGCGGGTGGGACCTGATATTCAGCTGGGAATGACTAAAACAGTAAATAAACACAAGACATATATATACTCTATTAGCCACAACACAACCAGGCTTATATTTAATATGGCACAAATGAATCCCGCATAACAAACACCTCCCCCCTCCCGTCCATATAACCAGCCAATACAACTCAAACACCTGCACAACACACTCAATCCCACAGCCCAAAGTATCGTTCACCTCCCCAAAGTTCATACAGCACATATATTTCCCCAAAGTTACGTACGTAACATGCACATAGCGGCACGCACGTACGGGCAAGCGATCAAATGTTTGGAAGCCGCAGCTGCATGCGTACTCACGGTACCGCGTCTGCTTTCCAACTCAAAGTCCTCCTGGTAAGAGTCTCTGTTGTCCCAGTTCTCCACAGGCCAATGGTAAAGCTTGACTGTCATCTTCCGGGAATGTAAACAATGAAACACCGGCTGTGTTATCCGGCACACCAGTCAGGGTGTGCATTCTACGGCGGGGGTGCGTTATCCGGCACAACACCTGCCGCAATACAACGCTTCCCACCTACAGCTTTCTTCTTTGCTGTCTCCATTGTTCATTGAACAAATTGCAAAAGATTCACCAACACAGATGTCCAGAATACTGTGGAATTTTGCGATGAAAACAGACGACTTAATAGCTGGCCACCATGCTGTCCCAAAATGTCCTCTACAATCTGTGACGTCACACACAGGCGTCATCATACCGAGACGTTTTCAGCAGGATATTTCACACGAAATTTAAAATTGCACTTAGTAAGCTAACCCGACCGTATTGGCATGTGTTGCAATGTTAAGATTTCATCATTGATAAATAAACTATCAGACTGCGTGGTCGGTAGTAGTGGGTTTCAGTAGACCTTTAATACAGGCTTAGCAGTTTTTAACTTCCGCCTGTAGGTCGGGATGAGGTGAATTAGGTGAATTTTGGGCACATTTTATTTGTTCACACGGTATATTGGTCGCACAAGTCTATAAGCCGAACGTGTACACGTAGACATTTGAAATAATTACGCAGCCGCTTGTGTTTATTGACAAATTTAACAAAAGACAGCCTATAACGCAGCATGAAGTAGTCTACCGCAGAGGTCATTGAGCACTCTCCTCCTGCAGTCTGAAACCGTGCACGGTGGCTCGGGCCGGATTGTGGATTTCTGTTCTGTGTGGCGGCTGTTTACCTTTCCAATGGCCGTGTCGGTCTCCTTTGGCTTTGGGGTTGTGTAATGTGCAGTTCGACATGTCTTCTCCACAATGAGAGTTAGTCCATAAGGTGGAAAATGGCTGACCGAATAAAAGTGTGTGTGTGTTTGATTTAATTTGAACAATTTAATTGGTCTACCATGACCCCTGACGAGGCATAATTTATTGGCGGCATGTGAAGCTTGTAAACCCGGAAAAATCCATAAATTGGCAGCAGCTTGTAAAAAAGCGTTCAAAGCCTGGGGAAAAAAATTGCAACTTCTAGTCTGGAAATTACAGTATTTTTATCTGTTTATTTTTTTGGTATGAATTTGAATAGCAAACACATTATTACTTTAAGATGCAGATGATAAATACACCAGACAGCTTCCTGAATAACTGAGAGCAAGGGAATAATCTCGCTCTAGAAGCAGTTAGCAAGGGCTTTGTGATTAGTGGCATTTTCTCCGAAGATAAATGTTTATTGCTCCTTCCACAGTCAGAACAATCCTGACCCTACACATCTCAAGGATTAGATATTAGGAGGTTTAACTGCTTCCAGGTCTCGCCAAGTTGTATTTCCCACTAAACTTTAAAGACCACCTGTTTGTAGTCATTTAGCAAACAGTTTTCTTCCAAGAAGAGGTCAGGTTTTAGATGTTACCAGCTGCTCTTGCAGATAAGACTTTTTTTTTTTTAAACCAAAAAATATAAAAAGAACACCACCGGCTATCTTAACACATGCTACCATTAGTAGTTTAACTGAACACACACACACACACACACACACATGCACACACACACACACACACAAATGTATATGTATATATATATATATATATATATATATATACGGTCGTGGTCAAAAGTTTACATACACTTGTAAAGAACATAATGTCATGGCTGTCTTGAGTTTCCAATAATTTCTACAACTCTTATTTTTTTGTCATAGAGTAATTGGAGCACATACTTGTTTGTCACAAAAAAACATCCATGAAGTTTGGTTCTTTTATGAATGTATTATGGGTCTACTAAAAATGTGACCAAATCTGCTGGGTCGAAAGTATACATACAGCAATGTTAATATTTGGTTACATGTCCATTGGCAAGTTTCACTGCAATAAGGCGCTTTTGGTAGCCATCCACAAGCTTCTGGCAAGCTTCTGGTTGAATTTTTGACCACTCCTCATGACAAAATTGGTGCAGTTCAGCTAAATTTGTTGGTTTTCTGACATGGACTTGTTTCTTCAGCATTGTCCACACGTTTAAGTCAGGACATTGGGAAGGCCATTCTAAAACCTTAATTCTCGCCGGATTTAGCCATTCCTTTACCACTTTTGATGTGTGTTTGGGGTCATTGTCCTGTTGGAACACCCAACTGCGCCTAAGACCCAACCTCCAGACTGATGATTTTAGGTTGTCCTGAAGAATTTAGAGGTAATTCTCCTTTTTCATTGTCCCATTTACTCTCTGTAAAGTACCAGTTCCATTGGCAGCAAAACAGGCCCAGAGTATAATACTACCACCACTATGCTTGACGGTAGGATGGTGTTCCTGGGCTTAAAGGCCTCACCTATATATATATATATATATATATATATATATGTATATATATATATATATATATATATATATATATATATATATGTCTTAATAAGGTTATCCAAAAAATAGTGCTCGATACCGTAGTAGAGCGCAATATATGTATGTGTGGGAAAAAAATCACAAGACTACTTCATCTCTACAGGCCTGTTTCATGAGGGGGTTCCCTCAATCATCAGGAGATTTTAATGGGAGCATTCACATATCATGGTTTATATAGGGCACAGAGTGGGTGGGTACAGGCTGGCGTAGGGGCGTGGTGATTGGCTCATGTGTTACCTAGGAGGTGTTTCCGTCTGTGGCGGCATGCTGATACAATTTCGCTGCGCTTGTTGAGGGATGACAGGTCTGGACGGTATATAATAAACAGTTTCTCTTTCAAGCATAGGTTGCATCTTTTATTACCACTATTGTAAGGTGTGCTGGATGCAACAATTGCAAATGAGCCGTCGGCCCCCGGACAGAGCGACCCCAAAACCAACAAAGGCTGCAACTGCCGCAAGAAACCTGATTGCCCTCTCAACGGGGGATGCTTACAAACATCAGTTGTTTACCAATCTAAGGTAACACGCAAGGACATTAACACATCCGACACATATGTAGGATTAACCGAGGGAGAGTTTAAAACCAGATGGAACAATCACAAGGCTTCTTTCAGGAACCAAAACCTGCGGAATACCACAGAACTCAGCAAACACATTTGGGACCTCAAAGACAATAATGTTGAATATTCAATAACATGGCAAATTCTTGCATCCAGCACACCTTACAATAGTGGTAATAAAAGATGCAACCTATGCTTGAAAGAGAAACTGTTTATTATATACCGTCCAGACCTGTCATCCCTCAACAAGCGCAGCGAAATTGTATCAGCATGCCGCCACAGACGGAAACACCTCCTAGGTAACACATGAGCCAATCACCACGCCCCTACGCCAGCCTGTACCCACCCACTCTGTGCCCTATATAAACCATGGTATGTGAATGCTCCCATTAAAATCTCCTGATGATTGAGGGAACCCCCTCATGAAACAGGCCTGTAGAGATGAAGTAGTCTTGTGATTTTTTTCCCACACATACATATATATATATATATATATAGGGCAGCACGGTGGAGGAGGGGTTAGTGTGTCTGCCTCACAATACGAAGGTCCTGAGTAGTCTTGGGTTCAATCCCAGGTTCAGGATCTTTCTGTGTGGAGTTTGCATGTTCTCCCCGTGACTGCGTGGGTTCCCTCCGGGTACTCCGGCTTCCTCCCACCTCCAAAAACATGCACCTGGGGATAGGTTGATTGGCAACACTAAATGGGCCCTAGTGTGTGAATGTGAGTGTGAATGTTGTCTGTCTATCTGTGTTGGCCCTGTGATGAGGTGGCGACTTGTCCAGGGTGTACCCCGCCTTCCGCCCGATTGTAGCTGAGATAGGCTCCAGCGCCCCCCGCGACCCCAAAGGGAATAAGAGGTAAAAAATGGATGGGATGGATGGATATATATATATATAACATAGTTGACGCATAGTTATACAGTGCTCAATACAATCTTAGTTTCATCTGACCACAGAACTTTCCTCCAGAAGGTCTTATTTTTGTCTATGTGATGTCAGATGAAACAAAAATTGAGCTGTTTGGCCACAATATCCAGCAATTTGTTTGGAGGAGAAAAGGTGAGGCCTTTAAGCCCAGGAACACCAATCTTACCGTCAAGCTTAGTGGTGGTAGTATTATGCTCTGGGCCTGTTTTGCTACCAATGGAACTAGTACTTTACATATATATATATATATATATATATATATATATATATATATATATATATATAACATGGTTGACGCAGTGGAAGATCTTGCTTTGGTTTTTGGCTGAGGCCAGGGATCTTGGGCTGAAAAAGGTTGGTAACCATTTTCCTAGAACAACCTTTTTAAATGTACACTACAGTATATGTACTGTTAATACATACATGTTTATATTTAAACCTTCTAAATTGGCCTCTGAAGAACTAAAACAAAATGAAAGACACCACAATCCGAGTTTAGTTTCATTCTACTATTTTACAATGAAGACTTGTCTTCTTACTGGAAAGACACAATTGACTACTCTTCTTGACCTGATCATGATTGTATTCACTGTGAATGTGAAGTCATTCTGGACTACAGTCAAGGTTGTACTATGGAACATGATCCCCAACAGTCAAAATCTGCAGATTGTATGGAATTGATTATTTGACCGGTTCTTTCTGGCACACTGAATGCAATTTGATCCATTTACTTGTTAAGGAACTTAAATGTTAGTGGTAAACACTGGAAGAGGAAGTACATATATAATTGTTCTTTTTTCATGATTTTGAAACATATATCTTCCACTCTGTTTTTATGGGGCGGGGGTTAGGACTACAAAGGAAAAATATGTTAGAAAAAGTGAGATCGCTGTGTTATCTTTAATGTTATCACAGAGTACAGTGGAACCTTGATTTATGATCTTAATGTGATCTTCAACATGGTTTGCCAACCCAAAAGTGTGCATAGTGAAGAAGAGTTCCCATAAAAATCAATGTAAACATGAATAATTGGTTCTAGCTCAAAAGTCCCTATTTTTGTAAAGAACCACACACTTTGAAGGCACTATAATGTATATACTGTATACTGTATATCAAACCAACATAAAAGGGGGGTTATAGTTCAACAATCCTTTTAACACTCACGACACAACAACATTACAGCAAGCTTACATGTCAACACTGAACACGTACACACACACAACAACAAAAATAATTGTACCTTGTGTCTGCAAATATTTGTGGCATTGTTGAACACTATGGGAGTTTCAGAGTGATAAACGAGCAGTGGCTTTACGTACCGTATTTTTCGGACTATAAGTCGCAGTTTTTTTCATAGTTTGGCCGGGGGTGCGACTTATACTCAGGAGCTATTTATGTGTGAAATTCTTAACACATTACCGTAAAATATCAAATAATATTATTTAGCTCATTCACGTAAGAGACTAGACGTATAAGATTTAATCGGATTTAGCGATTAGGAGTGACAGATTGTTTGGTAAACCTATAGCATATTTTATATGTTATAGTTATTTGAATGACTCTTACCATAATATGTTACGTTAACATACCAGGCACGTTCTCAGTTGGTTATTTATGCGTCATATAACGTACACTTATCCAGCCTGTTGTTCACTTTTCTTTATTTATTTTAAATTGCCTTTCAAATGTCTATTCTTGGTGTTGGGTTTTATTAAATAAATTTCCCCCAAAAATGCGACTTATACTCCAGTGCGACTTATATATGTTTTTTCCTTTCTTTATTATGCATTTTCGGCCGGTGCGACTTATACTCCAGTGCGACTTATACTCAGAAAAATACGGTAGTCACCGCTAGCGTTAGCACAAACTAGCAGTGTGAGGCAATCCTTCATGGGCTTGTGTACGGTCCGATAGTGTCTTCTCCTGCACCGTAATAAAAGTCTACTCTGGCAATTTTTTCATTCTCATTACAACTAAGTACTTGCTGAGGAACAAAGCCGCTTTCACAAATAAAACCCTCAAAATTAAGGTGCCGTGCCACAAGCCGGAGGCTAATCACGTAGCTAACACGCAAGCTCAATGGTTGTCTATAGCAACCCAAAGCTATACCACCAGACTGTGAGAGTTTGGACACAATTAATGTTTTTTTGATCACACAAAGGTGCACACCAAATCTGATTTTTTTTTGCCCTCAAGTGAAACAGATCAGAATTGTTTTGCCAGTCTAAATGCTCCAAAGTGCTTCAAATCTGATTTGGGCCACATCAGGAGGCAATCCAAATTCGATGAGAATCTGATATTTTCAAATGTGACTTCAGTCTAAAAAAGAATTGCGACCTGAATGCGACTTTTTGGTCACCTCTGTCCAAGCTATGTCATTTGTGTGCCCGGACAAAGACACAGCCTGCCAGCGAAAGTGGATACCTCATCACAACTCTGGTTTTGGTGAGCAAATTATTTTTTCGGAGCGACACTATCCAATGGTATGCAAATAATAGGCTAAATTTAGTATATGAGTATATTTTTTGATTCCGAATAAATAGCAATTGTTGAAGGACCGTAATTGACACTGTGGCGTATTAGCTTACATGTTACGCACATCGCTAAAGTTGTTTACGTAAGTGAGTTGAAAAATAAAGCTAACGTCGATGTACGTTAGCTTTATTTCACATGTAAAGAAATACGCCAAAGCGTTAATTCCGGTCCTTCAACATATATATATATATATATATATATATATATATATATATATATATATATATATATATATATATATATATATATATATATATATATATATATATATATATATATATATATGCAATGAGGTAGCGACTTGTCCAGGGTGTAACCAGCCTTTCGCCTGAATGCAGCTGAGATAGGCTCCAGCACCCCCCGCAACCCCGAGAGGGACAAGCGGTATAAAATGGATGGATGGATATATCTATGTATATACTGTATTTTTCGGAGTATAAGTCGCACCGGAGTATAAGTTGCACCTGCCAAAAATTCATAATAAAGAAGGAAAAAACATATAAGTCGCATTTCTTTGGGAAATTTATTTGATAAAACCCAACACCAAGAATAGACATTTGAAAGGCAATTTAAAATAAATAAAGAATAGTGAACAACAGGCTGAATAAGTGTACGTTATATGAGGCATAAATAACCAACTGAGAACGTGCCTGGTATGTTAACGTAACATATTATGGTAAGAGTCATTCAAATAACTATAACATATAGAACATGCTATACGTTTACCAAACAATCTGTCACTCCTAATTGCTAAATCCCATGAAATCTTATACGTCTAGTCTCTTACGTGAATGAGCTAAATAATATTATTTGATATTTTAAGGTAATGTGTTAATAATTTCACACATAAATCGCTCCTGAGTATAAGTCGCACCCCCGGCCAAACTATGAAAAAAAACTGCGACTTATAGTCCGAAAAATACGATAAACATCTAGCGCGGGGGTCAGCAACCCGCGGCTCTCGAGCCGCATGTGGTTCTTTAGTGCCGCCCTAGTGGCTCCCCGGAGCCTTTTTAAAAAAGGATTGAAAATGGAAAAAGATGGTGGGAACGTAATTTTTTTTTTTTTTTTTTTTAATATGACACAAACTTAAAAAAGGATTGAAAATGGAAAAAGATGGAGGGAACGTCATTTTTTTTTATTTTTTAAATATGACACAAACTTTCCCAGTTGTTAGAAAGTCCACTGTTTAATATGTTTGTGTGTATGCTTCACTGATGAGAGTATTTGCTGAACATCATTTTGTCCTACTAATTTCGGCGGTCCTTGAACTCACCATAGTGTGGACTGTGACGCAACAGTTTGTTTACATGTAAAATCTTCCACTCCTTCTTTGTCTCATTTTGTCCACCAAACGTTTTATGCTGTGCATGAATGCACAAAGATGAACTTTGTTGATGTTATTGACTTGTTGGAGTGCTAATCAGGCATATTCGGTCAGTGCATGACTGCAAGTTATCCCATTATAACATGCTATTTAGGCGAGCTGTATGTAGATACTGCGTCATTATGCCTCATTTGTAGGTATATTTGAGTTCATTTAATATCCTTTACTTGTATCCTCTTTGTATATAATTTAGTTTTGCATGTCTCATGACACATTATCTGTATGTAATATTGGCTGCATGTTTGATAGTTGTTTCTGTGCCATGTTGTTCCAGACCACAGTAAACGTTACCTAGCTTGGAAAGATTGTAATAAATCCATTAGAAGAAGACAGCCTGCTGTTTCCTTTAACTTGGACACACACATCTATACCTTTGGCCATTAAAAGTCAGTAATTTCCAGGAGTTATCTCACCTTCTGAGTAGCCTCTAATTTACTAATGGTTTCCAATGTTGTAAAAATGTGTAGAATAAATATTAAATGTCAACACTTCTGTCAACGAAGATTTGCTTCAGCCTGCGACACATAGTCATTTTGATAGTAGGCTATTGTAGCTAATATAGACACTTACATCATGTGTTGACTTCGTTATAAGACTTATATAAGGCTTTTAATTTTTTGCGGCTCCAGACAGATTAGTTTTTTGTATTTTTGATCCAATATGGCTCTTTCAACGTTTTTTTGTTGCCGACCCCTGATCTAGTGGTACGCCAAAGAATCACTTAATTAAATATTTAAACACAGTGTTACTCTTTAAACTGTATCTAATGTTAAATCCAGCACTTAGGCATGGAAACTGTTTCTACAAACATTTGTGAAAGAATGGGCCGCTCTCAGGAGCTCAGTGATTTCCAACATGACTGTGCACCAGTGCACAAAGCAAGGTCCATAAAGACATGGATGACAGAGTCTGGTGTGGGTGAACTTGACTGGCCTGCACAGAGTCCTGACCTGAACCCAATAGAACACCTTTGGGATGAATTAGAACGGAGACTGAGAGCCAGGCCTTCTCGACCAACATCAGTGTGTGACCTCACCAATGGAAAATGTTGAAACATTCCTATAAAAACACTCTGCAACCTTGTGGACAGCCTTCCTAGAAGCTGTAATAGCTGCAAAAGGTGGACCGACATCATATTGAACCCTATGGGTTAGGAATGGGATGGCCTTTCAAGTTCATATGTGAGTCAAGGCAGGTGGCCAAATAATTTTGGCAATATAGTCTATAATAATGACTTTATTCTGTCCAGTAAAACACAACATCCACAAGTACTTTTCAGTTGTCATCATATGTTTAAAATGTAGCTTTGCATCCGTGTTTGATTTGTAACATTTGCTTACTACACCAATTGTATCATCCAGAAGACCTTAGTTTGACCTCAATGCACACCCGATGGCGCATTTGACATTTGAAAAAAAAAAAAATGCCGAAGAAGTGGTTATTTTCCCATTGACGTCCGTATTCGTATAGAAGATCTCACAGGCAGTTGAGAGATTGTGTATTTGGATGTAACTCTAAAGATCTTTCCGCCTCTCAACTGAGTCATTAAAAAGACCACATGATCATTTCTGTTTCCCCGAAAAATCAATTTTAACCCAAGCTGAATGTAGGGTTGCTTCAAATGGCTTGGAGTACTCGGAACGATATCATATGTTAGTGTTTATCAATGCATTAATTTTAAGCCAGGCGTGTTGAGCGGGGGGGGGATATTTCTTTGGGATATGGATGCTTCAAGTATTAAACAGAATTAGATCCCTTTTCCTAAGTGTGAGGTTGGTATGGAGACTCATTGGAGTCCTCTCGCCTGAAGTCGAACGCTCAGGAGCCAGAGTGTTTAAGGGGTCGAAATGAAAATGATCTTCTCTCCCCAAAGGAAGAGGATCATGGTTTTGTAAAGTGAAACCAGTCATGGAGGCTGCCTGCTTGGCTTTAGGGGAAAATATGTCAATAGTGTTGTTTGTTTAATTCTTAACCATTCCCTACCTCCTCCAAGAAGTTCCTTTTCATTCCTTATTTTTTCTCCCCTTGTCTTATTTTTCTCCAAGTATGGGCAAAACTCAGAGATGAATTAATCCTATGCTGATACACAAAAGTCATTTCTGGTAGTAAATCATTGCCAGATTTAATTTCTTCTAATATAAATTAGATTAAAGACATTTGGTTTGTTCAGGCGGTCGCTCCGGGCACTTTTAAGCATTCGGCGTTCCTGTGTTTTGTTGGAGAGCTCATGTTTAGAGGGTTAAGGGGGTTAGCTTGGACTCCCCAGTGAGGAAACCAGATCATGTTTGTTTTGATCATCATATTTGACCTGGATTTGACTGACATGTGCCCCCACTTTACTGAATTGTCAAACAAAACACCCGGTTCCACTGCACAGCAATCACTTTATCACGGGGCTTAAAAACGGAGCCAATAACTAATGTTATAAATGACCATAAATTACTTGATAGCAGTGAGTTGGGGGGTTTATTCTGTAGTTTGACACCCTTGCAAAAAATTATACAAACTCTCCATCATCTAACTGTAATAAATATTGATGTATTACGACATACTTTTATTCATCCCACATTGGGGAGATGCTGTGGCTGCAGTGCACATTTTACATACAGCAAAGCATAAACGCAATGAAAACCATGAAAAAACGAAATAAATTATGTTAGAAAAAATAACACTAATGCACTTGTAGTTTTTGTGTTGTGCATCGTTTGATTTTGAACAAATCCGTTTCTGATTCCTCATTTCTATTCTGGCTCCTAACAATTCTCAATTCGTAATAAGACAGAGTCAACAGAAAAAAAGAGATTGTTGCTTGAAATGAAGGCACTAAAGATTACATTTCCCGTTAATTAACGTGACAACAATGTGTCATAACGATGTCTAGGGTTAATATAGTCCACTCCTCTGTCTTCCCCACCTCTTCATCTGCTTTCTTTTGTAGTTCAAGTATGTATTACATTTATGTATTGTTGCATTTGAAGCAATTGCTATGTTGATAATAGAGGTAAATATTATTCCATCCATCCATTTTCTACCGCTTGTCCCTTATTCATTATCAATATTCTTATTTTTATTTTTATTGTTCCATTTGTAGTGCAATAATGTTCATTGTCATTTCTGTGTTAATACTATCTACTTCATGAACTGGTTCTTATTTATAATTTTTGGTATCATATTTGTATAATGTATATATTATATAATAATATAATATAATATACTAATATAATACATCAGTATATTTTATATACTGTATATATAATATGTAAATATTACATATATGCTATATTTTATATTGCTACTATGGTACATATTTAGTCTACTTTATACCTTTTATTTTTGCCCTCTTTTTGTGCCCTTGTGTGCATTATCCTTTCCATCCTTATCCTTTTCAGCCTTTGTAACTGAGCTACTGCGTGGAACAATTTCCCTTGTGGGTCATTAAAGTTTGTCTAAGTCTAAGTCTAAGTCTATATGTCATATTTGCTGCTAGTTTTGTTGTTGTTTTTTGTTGTTGTCGCTCTTTGTCTTATCCCCCACATTCTCGCCTCTGTCTTCTTTTTTTTCCTTTTTTCTATCCCCTCCTGCTCCCGTCCAGCCGCGCTTAACATTAAATGCATCCATTTAATAAAATCAAATACTAATTAAAGCTGCAAGCAGCGATGGACGGGACTGACTTTGACGGCACATAAAATCCAAACCAGAGCAGTACTTAAAACTCTTTCGTCAACTTTTAATCAGAAGGGTTCAATCTCTCTCCTGTGCTAGTTTGAAGCCGACACGACAAACACGCTCAGAGGAGATAATGTTTGAAAAAAGGTGACCGGTTTTTACAAAACGTTTGTTTTGAAGGGGGAATTGCAAACTTCCTGTTGATTTTTGCTGGGGGTTGTCAATATATGAAATGTAGGTCTAAGCAAGACCTACATAGATGTTTTTGTTTCATGTCTCTAAGACATTCCTACTGGAAGTTACAGGCAATTTTGTCTGAGTTTTCTTCCTAGGAGCAGTTGTGTTGTTTTCTTCCTAGGAGGCGCTAGAGCGCAATTTTAAGTTTTGGGGTTGCGTTTTTTATTATATCGCAACTTTTGTCAGTCCTGATGTGTGTGTCCAGTTTGGTGCGTTTTGAAGCATGTTAAGGGAGTCAAATTACAGCTCAAAGAGGCAAAAGTGACTGTTTTTAGTAAACTTTTGTTTTGAAGGGGGAATTGCCAACTTCCTGTTGATTTTTGCTGAAGAATGTTAATGTATGAAATCTAGGTCTAAGTCAGACCTACATAGAGGTTTTTGTTTCATGTCTCTACAACATCCCTACTGGAAGTTACAAGCAGTTTTGTCTGTGTTTTTTCCTAGGGGGCGCTAGAGCGCAATTTTGAGTTTTGGGGTTTGGTTTTGTTATTAGATGGCAATTTTTGCCAGTCCTGATGTGTGTGTCAAATATGGTGAGTTTTGAAGCATGTTAAGGGGGTCAAATTACAGCTCAAAGAGGCGGCCGGTATAATAATAATAAAACCTTACAATTACAATAGGGTCCTCTGTCCCAAAGGAACATTGCGGTCCCTAATAAGGCAACAGCAGAAGTATCCCAAATATATTTTTGTAAAGTAAATATGTACTGCATATATGGGCATCTACATCAACAATATGATTTGTCTGAGTGGCTGGACAGGGCATGTTTAAAAAACAACAAAAACCAAACAGACTAAATATATGTATAGTTGTCCCTCGTTACATCGTGCTTCAATGTTGCAGCTTCACAACATCACAGGTTTAGAAGAAAAAAAAATCACATGTTTTTGGCCTAAATTTAAGTTTAGTTTTGTTAATGTATTACTGTACTGTATAACATATATTTCCTATTTTATATTAGTTACTGTGTGTTGTTGCAATCAATAAATATTCACAAAGAAAGTGTTTAGTTTTCAGGTCAAGGTTGAACTCTACTATGTAAACAACAACACAGCGGCTCATCTTGTCGCCAATGTATAGTCGCCGCTTTAATCGAGTTGACCAACTTTTTGTGGAACTTCATCTTCAACTCCTGCCTCATCAATAATCAATAACACATCACCACATTGGCGAGCCTTTGACATCAGCAATGTAGAACAAAAGCTGGACGTAGCATCAGAGTCGGCGCGGCACTTCAGGCTAACAAGACTGCTATCAGATATCAGCAACTGTCTGGCCAAAGTGGAAATTAACTCGAGATGCAATTCATCATCTACATAAATAAAACAGTGTTGACTTCATCGATGTGGAATGACAACACGCAATGCTATCTTCACAGCTAATGATCAAAGCTCTGACTCTCAAGTTGACCGACTTTGCGTAGAACAACACACGCCTGTGGTTTAAGCACATGAAATCCCAGTTTTAACTTAGAGTAATTACCCAGGATGTGACAAATTATTTTCATTTTGTGGCCGTGTTGTAGTGGCCGGGCGACGACGATAGCAATGAGTGAATAATAGTCCAGTGAGTACTGTAACCTACAGTAGAACACACTTAAGGCTACTATATTGGGTGGAACAAGTGCAAAGGTGACTGACAATGTAACAGTGACGTGCGGTGAGGTTCATGACTGGTGAGGCACTGACTTCATCACAGTCAGATTTACAAACATATAAACCCTAAAGAGTATCTTATTCACCCTTTGATTGGCAGCAGTTAACGGGTTATGTTTAAAAACTCATACCAGCATTCTTCCCTGCTTGGCACTCAGCATCAAGGGTTGGAATTGGGGGTTAAATCACCAACAAATATTCCCGTGCGCGGCGCCGCTGCTGCCCACTGCTCCCCTCACATCTCAGGGGGTGAGCAAGGGGATGGGTCAAATGCAGATGACAAGTTTCACCACACCTAGTGTGTGTGTGTGACAATCATTGGTACTTTAACTTAACTTTAACTTTACACATACAAACTGTAGCCCACAAAAAAGCACATTTAATAAAAAAAAAACGTTATTATGGTCTTACCTTTACTTATAAGTGCGGGAACAGTGGTGTTGGTGTTGGAGGAGTTGTGAATGAATGAAATATGAAATCAGTGCTGCAGTCTGCAGGTGTACCTAATGTTGTGTCCCTGCAGTCGTTCACGGCTCCTCCGGCGCGAGCATTGTTGTTTTTGCACTTTTTGGCTTCTTGTTAAGTGACTTTTTTTGGGTGGATTCGGTCTTGCACGTGGAGGGTTTGGGTGTGGGCTTTGGTTGGTGTGGCGCTCCGGTCGGGGGGTGCAGTCTGCGGCGGAGGTGCATTAACCGGCATCAGGAGGCGGGATTACGCGAGCCTCACACAGTGCGTCTTCGCAGCAGTTTTATGATTGCTCAGCACAAGAAATACGTTACACACACACAGTTGTTGACAAAACACACTGTACATTATATACCTCAGCTAACTAAACTATGGAAATGTATAATATAATTCATATAGCAATACGGTCTCACTGCACAGCAGGCCAGCAGTTAGCCGAGTCCGCAATCCATGGTGAGGCACAATTGAGTGACGTGCCTCAACTGGCTGCTGATCACCGCACCGTCTCTTCTCAGTATTTGAACGGCAAATGTGAAAATTCAGCGATTTTGAATAAAAATAATCTAAAACTGGTGAAGTTAAATGGAAAATAACTTTATAGTTTAATCACTGGATACATATAACAATTTAATATTTTTTTTTCTTTTTACATTTTTTTTCTTTCCATGATGGCAGGTGAGGCGGGGCCTCACCTGCCTCCAGTGACCGCACGTCACTGCTATGTACAGTAGGTGATTTTTCATGTCTTATAACATTAAAAGACCTGTTTAAATGGTGGTAAATTGTTTTTTCTGCATATTCGAATATATATATATATATATATATATATATATATATATATATATATATATATATATATATATATATTAGTATATATTAGTATTGTCCCAATACCAATATTTTGGTACCAAAATTATTTCGATACTTTTCGGTACTTTTCTAAATAAAGAGTACCACAAAAAAATTGCATTATTGGCTTTATTTTAACAAAAAATCTTAGGGTACAATAAACATATGTTTCTTATTGGAATTTAGTCCTTAAATAAAATAGTGAACATACTAAACAACTTGTCTTTTAGTAGTAAATAAACAAACAAAGGCTTCTAATTAATCTGCTGACGTATGCCGTTACATATTGTGTCATTTTGTCAACATTATTAAGGACAAGTGGTAGAAAATGAATTATTAATCTACTTGTTCATTTACTGTTAATATCTGCTTACTTTCTCTTTTAACATGTTCTGTCTACACTTCTGTTAAAATGTAATAATTTTGTATTCTTCTGTTATTTGATACTTTACATTAGTTTTGGATGATACCACAAATTTGGGTATCAATCCGATACCAAGTAGTTACAGGACCGTACATTGGTCATATTCAAAGTCCTCATATGTCCAGGGACATATTTCTTGAGTTTATAAACATAATATAAATAAATAAAAAAACCAAAGAAGATGTGATGCCAAAAAATATTGACGTAATCATAGTAGTATCGACTAGATACGTGCCTGTACTTGATATCATTACAGTGAATGTCAGGTGTAGATCCACCCATGACATTTGTTTACATTTTGATGCCGGTAAGCTATGGTGTGTTGTGAAGCATGTTTAGCTATGCCTCGTCCTCGTCCAGTTTGCACATATTTTGATGATTTGACACGTAACCAGGTGTCAGGCAGCTAATGTCCGTGGTCTAGGGGTGTGACTGACATGTTGATCAGTGGCTTATAGCCTGTGGGCTGCTTAGGTACACATGATTGTCATCACCACCTCACAAGGTACAACTCACGCATTCTTAATGATGTTTCATTTACAATGTTTACTAAATAGCTGTAGTTTGCAATGAACCAACATAATTTAATAGCCTAACACACAGCTAAAATAATCAATAAGTAACAATAATTGTTCAATTGGGGCAGAGGTCGGCAACCCAAAATGTTGAAAGAGCCGTATTGGACCAAAAATACAAAAACAAATCTGTCTGGAGCCGCAAAAAATTAAAAGCCATATTACATGGTAGTGTGTCATGAGATATACATTGAATTAAGAGGACTTAAAGGAAACTAAATGAGCTCAAATATACCTACAAATGAGGCATAATGGTGCAATATATTGTTAGCCTAAATAGCATGTTAGCATCGATTAGCTTGCAGTCATGCAGTGACCAAACATGTCTGATTAGCACTCCACACAAGTCAATAACATCAACAAAACTCACCTTTGTGCATTCACGCACAACGTTAAAAGTTTGGTGGACAAAATGAGGCAGAAAAAGAAGTGGCATAAAACACGTCCTAGAAAGTCGGACAAAGTTATACACTACGGTGAGTTCAAGGACCGCCAAAATTAGTAGGACAAAACGGCGCTCGCCAAATACTCGAATCAGTGAAGCATGTTTAATATAAACAGTGTGCTTTATAACAATTAGGGAGGTTTGTATCATGTTTGTCCTCCTACAGAAACCATATTAAAACAAAAAATATATTTTTTTCCCCTCATATTTTGCCATTTTTCATACATTTTTGAAAAAGCTCCAGAGAGCCACTAGGGCGGCGCTAAATGCGGCTCTAGAGCCGCGGGTTGCCGACCCCTGAATTGGGGAATATTTTTTAGGAGAGTGACTTGGGTATGCAACAACGGAGGTCAGATTCTGGGACACTGTCTAAGAGGGGATATAGTGGGTAGTTCTGCTATACTGACTGGCCTGCTTCATTAGAAAGTAGTTTCACCAGATGTGATTAATGAACCAAGAAAAGATCATTAGTAGGGTGAATAGTTTTATTACAGGACTTGTAACCCCTTTTATTTTGTGCAAACACAAATTTTGCAAAGGGTCATAGAGTTGAGGTCTTGGTTTTGAGACGAGAGATAGGATTGCTGCAGTAATTGTGGGCAGTGCACAGTCTGGTTTGGGATATTTATTGGGGCCCTTATATGAAATGTGGTAGGCATGTAGGGTGGTGGGGGTCAGAGAGGAGGAAAGGGGGCAGGAAATGTTAGGGGGTAAGTGGATGGGGTCTGTGAAAGAATATTGAAGGGGTCTAGTAATTTAGAAAGCCACAAGGAAACCCTTTGCACTAAAGAAAAATGGAGATCAAAGTATTTCTCCGACCACTTAAGATAGTACCTCTCGCCCGGCGATCTGACACATTCATGTGTATGTAGCCAGGCCCTAAAACTATATATGTATTTGAATATATTTCAAATGTCATAATGATGTAATAATAAGTCATCATTGTTACCTACATGTGCTTTATTATCATAATTAACGAAAAAATGATTCCTATAGTCATCAAGTTTTTTGATGTGGGATCTGAGCCGAGGATGTCATTGTAGCTTGTGCAGCCCTTTCAGACATTTGTGATTAAGGGCTGTATGAGTAAACATTGATTGATTGATTGATGATATATTTGGCCCATACCAGGCAATAATGTTTAGTAGATCTGGGATAGGCTCCAGCCACCCCCGCGACCCCGAGCGGGACAGGCGGTAGAAAATGGATGAAGGGATTTTATATTCTTCGCAGAGCAATGTAGATCTGTAAACTAATGCTTTACGGCGCCAAATATCAAATAAATCAGTTTAAAAAAGTCAAATACAATTAGACTTAGACTTCCTTTATTGTCATTCAAATTTGAACTTTACAGTACAGATAAAAACGAAATTTTGTTGCAGTAGCTCGTTGTAGTGCAGGATAAAAGAGCAATAAGGTGCAGAGTGTTTGCATTTACAAAATAAGGTGCAGATATAAATAGATGTGCTGTACAGATAAATATATTGCACTTTTGCATATGCATCCATGTTTATGGATGTATGTTATATTGTCTTTATAGTCCGTTTTTTGGGGGAAATTGAGGGGATTATTATGATGCGTTCAAGAGTCTTATGGCTGGAGGGAAGAAGCTGTTACAGAACCTGGAGATTCTGCTACGGAACCTCTGTCCAGAGTCCAGTTGTGAAAACAGTTCTTGGTGGGGGTGGGGGGAGTTTTTCTATATAATTTCTAAATAAGGCGACAAGAGAAGTATTCCACACTTCACTTTTGTAAAGTAAATCTGTACAGCAGATATGGGCGTCTACATTAACAATATGATTTGCCTGAGTGGCTGGACAGGACATGTTAAAAAATAAACTAAGGAATGTTGATCCTGTTGATACTTTGATTTTGACGGCTTTATCCCAATAATGTTACAGTCATATTCGGCCGGAGCCCCAGGATGCAGAGACAGCAGGCGTAGTGCAGGTAAAAATGTATTTAACGATACAAACACACACATTGTGTAGCAATGAAGTACACATGAAACATGGGGAAAGTGATGCATTTTTTTCGAAACAAAGTACTATTGATGCCAAAAAGTCAAGCAATCCATCCGTCCAAAGGACAGCAATGGCATTTAGAGCATCCCAACTGGCAACAGGAATGTCCTGATTACCAGTCTGGGGCAGATTAGGAGGGAAAACATTAGATACACTAGATGCAATTTGACAAAATAATCTCAAACAGAAATAATGGTGGAAACACAGAAAAAATACTAGAGTCCAAACCTTATGTCAGGTCATGACAATTATTAACATAAATTATTCTGAATTCTTAATTGGGATTATGTTTAATACCTGTTGGTGACCAGAGTGTTCCGAAAGATGCCAACAAATAAAATGTTGTATTATTATTATTATTGATAGATCTGTTTGTTGTCCGTTTTTGCAGATGATTCAATAAAGAACCAAATCATAAACCAGAATCGAAAATGGAATCTAATCAGAAAAAATTTATAATTTCCCACCCCTAACCGCAATCCTAAAAAGGATAGGCTGTAGAAAATGGATGGATGGGTAGATTAATTTAATATTTTACACATCTGCTCACTCAGAAACAATACAACATAATTTGATCGATAAACCATTGTGGCTCTACTCTTGTAATTACTAACTTGGGTTGTTTGTTATTCATCAAAACTCTTACAAGACCCTCTATAATTTTTATTGGAGACTTTGTGGGTTTTATAATGTAAGGAAATGTTTACACTTCTGCCTTACCACAGTTGGTCCTGATGTCTTCATGTGGCACTTCCATGTTTCAGGATGCGCATCATTTTTCGTACCACCATGACATTGACATATTTAAATCAATAAGACCTGTCCAGCAGAACAAATGTAATGAGCTTTTCATTGTTCTAAATGTTTTAATCTAAGTTCAGAGTTTTTAATGGCAAAGATCACTCTATACCCTGACAAAGAGGTGGTTAAGGAAATAAGGGCTTCTGATCTGGCAGCCCGATGTTGGTCAATGACACAGAGAAAGCCCTAAAGCATAAACAATTAGAGAACACGTACTGCACTCAAACAAAACACACTACATTCTCCGCTCCTTGATTCCAGCTTGCCGCTGAGGGTAACCATCTATTCCAAAACCATTCAGATGGCCAGGTCAACATGAACTCAGTTCAAAGACCCTTAAATGATCATCTCAAGAGAACAAGGTTGAAGAATGCTGATGAACCATCAACAAAAGCTCTCTTTACACGAAATAAGCTAGTAAAAGCAAGTTTAGGAGAGTTAAAGCTTTCATCCCTCTGTTGCTCTTCAAAGGCCTAATGACAAGGTAGAATCCAAGCAACCATAAAACGAGGCCGGAGCACAGTGACTCAGCTCAGAAACGTAAATAAGGTAGACCCTCACACTGGCTGTTGGTGAACATTACTCAAAGCCCACTGTTCCCTGCACTTAGGACTTGTTGCAGATGTGTGGTTCAGGGTCCAGTCATCCCGTTAAAGTGTGTTTTTGATGTTGACCTTGTGATTTCTAGTGGTATGTAGACTGTTCCAAATGCTACAACTATCCAGCATGTCATAATCACACACATACTCCAAACTGTAGATGTGAGTTGTTGCTTCACACAACTCCAACACTCTTTAAAAACAATGATGTCTGTCAAAGGGGATTGATGGGTTGTTGCTTTAGCAGATAGCATCAAGGTCATGTAGTCTCAACAGACATCTTAAATGTTCAAATTTTAACTGTTCGGCTCTTAAGTGTCTTTCTTTTGATGTACTCAATTACCCTCCACCCTATTGTTTGAGTATTGCCGCACCCATAACCCCGCCCGGCATACAAAAACTGAGAACTAAAAAAAAAACTTTACCCTATCACTGAGATTTTGTAATTACACAAAAGAAGCTTGAAACGCCATACGGTACACCATTATAGCGTTCTGTCCTCAAGGCAACAAACCATTTACACACTGTATAGAAAACATTTACCGCCTGCCATCTGCGCCAGCTGCTCAAGGTCCCTGTCTACTCACAGCCACCCAGCACTTACCAGTAGGACACACACACATTACACACACAAGGAAAATGTCAGCACTTAACTACTTGCACATTTGTTACTTATTCACATTTCCCACGATCAACAACACAAACATGGGTTTGATCTCCAAATGGCCTAATTTGATGATTTGTTTTCTTCCAGACACCAAGTTGGGCAGGTCTGGAAACCAGAGTTTCGTTGCATAAAGATGCAACTGTGCTGCAACTTCTTTTACAAACATCCTGCACTTGTCTTACGTCACTGTTTTCAATTAAAGAAGCCAAAAAAAAGCAATTTTCTCCTCTGATTGTCTTATCGAGGATTCAGTGGTCGAGCTTTCTTAGTTAAAGTTAAAGTCCCAACGATCGTCACACACACACACTCGGTGTGGGGAAATGTGTCCTCTGCATTTGACCCATCCCCATGTTCACCCCTTGGCATACTTGCCAACCTTGAGACCTCCGATTTCGGGAGGTGGGGGGTGGGGGTTGGGGGGGCGTGGTTAAGAGGGGAGGAGTATATTGACAGCTAGAATTCACCAAGTCAAGCATTCCATACACATATATATATATATATATATATATATATATATATATATATATATATATATATATATATATATATATATATATATATATATATATATATCCTGAAAATATGCAAACAAAACTGTGTTTAGATCATTGATACTTCAAACTTGCATAAATAAATCTTAAGGAATATAACATAACTTGGCTTCTGAGAGCTTCAAAATGTAATGAATAAAATGCTAAAGTTGTTGATAAACAAGCAATTATTTTAATAATTAAATATGGTCATTTTACAATTAATTATTTCAAACATGTTTATTTTAATGCATAATTCTATGGCTGGATGTAATAAGGAGTCAGAAAAAATACAAATGAAAATACAATTAATTTTGATGTTTTTAGCAAAATATAGTAAAAATGTATTTAGTTTTTTTTTTTTTAATTAATAAATATATTTATTTGTAGGTAAGATAAACATAATAATACAATTTATCTCTAGTCTGGATGATTTAGTTCTTGTCACCCTGTTGTCCTCCCGTCGTGAAAAAAGGCTGTCCTCACTCAGGTCCGCATGGGACTGGAGGGGGCGTGGCCTCCAGCTCCGGCTGAAAATCGGGAGATTTTCGGGAGAATATTTGTCCCGGGAGGTTTTCGGGAGAGGTGCTGAATTTCGGGAGTCTCCCGTAAAATTCGGGAGGGTTGGCAAGTATGCCCCTTGGGAGGTGAGGGGAGCAGTGAGCAGCAGCGTGCGCCGCGCTCGGGAATCATTTGGTGATTTAACCCCCAATTCCAACCCTTGATGCTGAGTGCCAAGCAGGGAGGTAATGGGTCCCATTATAGTCTTTGGTATGACTCGGCTGGGGTTTGATCTCACGACCTTCCAGTCTCGGGGCAGACACTCTAACCACAAGGCCACTGAGCCGGTCTTGCATCAGTGAGGAGATGTAATGCGCATATTGAGCCATTGAGTTTGCCAGTAAAGACGCAATGACTGATAACTGATACACTGTGTGCGTTTTACAATGTAGAATGGCTATTAAGTCTATTGGTTTTATGGTTTTTTAAGCGCTACTCTTCACCGTGGATGGCAGTCCCCTTGAGTGGGACGTCAGCTGAAGGGGGCACGCAGAGTTGATGTACAGTCATCAGTGGTCACACTCTCTGCCAGTCATTCTACCCATCTGAGGGCATGAGGGAGCCATAAAGAACCATTAGCCAGACGGACATAATCTTTTTAATGTCCCACCCCAGCACCCCCGCTTTCCCCTGGTTTCGACCTTCTCATAACTCAGTCCTGTGCTTCTCTCTCCCCTCTATCGTTATCACAATTGTCCTCTCTTTAATTTCCCTCCCCTTACATGCAGCTTAAGCACTAAACGAGGATTCTCAGTAAATTACAACCGGCTTTTCGACTTTGAATCAAAAGTCTCGAAATGGTCTGTTTGGTGGTTGAGCCAAAAACAAACCCAACTTTTCCTTTTACCAAAGCCTGACAAGTTATTGCACTTTATTAAAAAAAAAAACAGAACGGACAAAGTTGTTTCACTTCTCATCACATTAAAAAAACACCATGAGTGCGCAGAATATAGCCGGAGGTGAAATATAACAAAACCATCTGCAATAAACACAATCTGACCGCTACGACGTACTAACAACTGGAAAATAGGGAATTTCTACTGCATAGCTTCATTTCACACACTTGTGTTTTGAACGCATGTGGCCGCCGCGCACACCTAGTCAGGATTCACAGTGCATGACGCTGCAACCGTACATCACTCCTCTGTTTCTGCTACCATTTGTTGTGTTACTTCCAATAGTAAGTCATTTCCCCCTGCCAACTGCTGACTTTTACTGTGGTAAAGGCAGTTTGTCTGAATAGGGGAGTTCACTCATCCGTGTTTGAGAACTTTAATGTTTGTGAATAGGAGCTGCTGACTTGACTTAGGGGAACATAATACCTAGAGTCAATTACAACTTATTTTTCACATGGGGTACTCTTAACTTCTAAAGAGGATTAATCAGGAAGTTACACCCCTGCCCCCTTTTCTTGTTTTATAAGAGTTTAAATGCCGCTGTCTAATGCTGACAACATTGGAACTTGTTTCATAGTCCTGGACTAGTGTTGTCCCGAAACCAATATTTTGGTACGGGTATCGGTACCAAAATTATTTCGATACTTTTCGGTATGTTTTAATACTTTTCTAAATAAAGGGGACCACAACAAATTTCATGATTGGCTTTTTTTTAGCAAAAAATTTTACGGTACGTTAAACATTTTTATTAGTAAGTAAGCAAACAAAGGCTCCTGATTCAGTCTGCTGACATATGCAGTAACATATTGTGTCATTTCCCACTCTATTATTTTGTCCAAATTATTAAGGACATGTGGTAGAAAATGAATTATTAATCTACTTGTTCATTTACTGTTAATATCTGCTTACTTTCTCTTGTCACGCCAAATTTCTTCCCCCTACAAAAACCTTCCCCCCCATTTACTTCCGGGGTCATTTCCTCTTACATAATTTCCTCTTACGTCATTGACAGCGATCGATAGAATCCAAATCTCCTGAAAATGGTGGTGTCACTGAATGACATTTGTCTTTATCTTTCCCAGCGGACTTATGTCAAACACCAGCAGGCTTCGAAAAATTCCAGGCGGAGTGTTGGGGAAAATTTCAGGCGGAGTGTTAGGGCCGCTGCTGGGAACTTCTGTCTTCGTGGTCACGTGCAAAAAATATTAATTAATATATAATACTGTTAAATGTCTGTACTTTAATTCAACATTATTGTTGAAACCATTTAACTAATATTAATTAATATATAATACTGTTAAATGTCTGTACTTTAAATCAACATTATTGTTGAAACCATTTCACTACAATATTGTGTGTGCTGCTGTCTTGTGTCAAAGCCGAAGTGTTATCGATCGCTGTCAATGACGTAAGAGGAAATGACGTAAGTAAGAGGAAATTACGTAAGAGAAAATGCCCCCGGAAGTAAATGTGTGGGGAGGGGGGGAGGTTTTTGTAGAGGGGAGAAATTTGGCGTGACACTCTTTTAACGTGTTCTATCTACACTTCCGTTAAAATGTAATAATCACTTATTCTTCTGTGGTTTGGATGCTTTGCATTACTTTTGGATGATATCACAAATTTGGGTATCAATCCGATACCAAGTCGTTACAGGATTATACATTGGTCATATTCAAAGTTCTCATGTGTCCAGGGACATATTTCCTGAGTTTATAAACACAATATACATTTAAAATAAATGAAAGAAGATGTTGTGATGCCAAAAAATATTGACGTAATCATAGTAGTATCGACTAGATGCATTCCTGTACTTAGTATCATTACAGTGAATGTCAGGTGTGGATCCACCAATGGCGTTTGTTAACATTTTGACGGCGGTGAGCTACGGTGTGTAATAAAGCATGTTTAGCTATTCCTCGTCCTGCAGGGATGATGCTTGTAAGAAACTTACTTTATTTGTCGCCATGGAGGCGAGGATTAGTGATTTAGAAGTAGCTAAAACACTGCCGACTGCGAATGGATGTTCACCGCTAGATAGCAAGCCATGTCTTAAAGTGCGTTTCAGTGTTATAAATTCACTTTTATCGTTAGTTTTTAAGCCAAAATGCGTCCGTTCTCCCTTTTCTGTCTACACACTGTGTCTGCTTGTAAGTACTCTGTGATTGTGCGCTGCCGAACATGCTCGTCTGCTCGTAAACCAGCAATGACACGACGTGACGACGATGAGGGGTGGCAGGGGGGTGGTGGACCGGTACTTTTCAGAGGCGGTATAGTACCGAATATGATTCATTAGTATCGCGGTACTATACTAATACCGGTATACCGTACAACCCTATTCTGAACTTAAAAATAATTGTAAAAATACAGGTAAAATTCCCACCCAATATAGACACAGTAGTAATTTTAGGCTTGAGCACAATCTAGAAAGCCCAATTTTAGATGTGGACAGGTCTGCATCAGCCTGTTGACGTCACCTACAGAAGGCTGGAGTTAATTTCATGTTGTGTAGTATGTGTTTTGGTAGCATCTTCACCCCGAATCATGTTATTTTTAATGCAGAATTTGAAGGAATTAGCAAATATGTCTGCCATTTGCATTGTTGCATGTTGTGAAGAAGACGTCAGCCTGAATATATTTACAAATGATGGGGAGATGAGAAGACTTTGAACCTTTCCTTTCAAATTTGCTTGTGTCATGTCCGTGTAATCATGTTTTGTTTTAGTCATGTTTTGTTTTGTTTAGTTATTGGACTCTTTAGTTTCTGGCTTTTCACTCCCTTATCTTGTTTCCATGATTACCCATTAGTTTCACCTGTTCCACGTTTGGACTCATTGTGCATTCTTGTTTGTCACCATAGCAACCCATTAGTTTTCACCTGTCACGTCACGCATCTGTTTCACGTTTTGAGTCACGGACCTGTTTTCGTTAATCATGTCTGTAGTATTTAAGTTCATTGTTTTCAGTTTGTCTTTCTGGTGACATCCCACATTTATGGTCTTCACATTCCTGACACTTTCCATGTCCATCTTTCATGCTGCTATTTTAGTCCAATCCAAGTAAGTTTTTTTTATTCATGCCATAGTTTGCAAGTTTTGTTTAATTGTTCATAGTTTCTGCCTTTGTGCAAGTTTTGTGTTTATAGTCAAGTTTGTACCTCCGCCTTGTGCGAGCCTTTAGTTTGTTCTTTTTTTTGATATATTAAATAAATCATGTACTCCCCTTCACGCCACGTATGGTCCAAATCTTTTGCACCTCGGGAGAACAAACCACGCCACAGTCCTAGTCGTGACAGCTTGTGCAAAATGGGACGGCCCAAGCGTTAGGAGTGTAATTTGCAGCAATCATTTTAATGATTCTGACTTTAAAGAAGAAGGATTTTGGTCAGAGTTTGGATGAAAAAAATGTTAGAGATTGAAGGAAAATATTAAAGGTGGCACTTGAGAGACAATTTTAAAATACAGTTTTCGGGACACCCAAATTATAAAAAAAATTGCCGAACTTGACGTCCTTGCAACATTTGGGGAGTTTGTGTTTAAGGGCCTCAAAAAGGTGTCTAAACCGGGAGGATAATAATAATAATAATAATAATAATAATAATAATAATAATAATAATAATAAACACAGCAATTTCAATGGTGCCCTTGCGGTGCTTGCTCCACTGCTCCACAGTAGCACACTCGAGACGAGAAAGACTGTGACAAAAAATAAATAATGAAGTGCAGACCTGACGCTCAAAAACGAGAAAAAAGAAGGTAAGCTGCTAGTATTCTATTTTGTGTCCTCTTCTACTGATGTATTCCTCAGGATGCCTATGGAAATGCCAAAAGAGCATGAGGAAGCACAGGCTATGGTGTCTATGGAAGAGGAGATGGAAGAGCAGGAAAGTCCGCAAATGGTGATTTTTTTTTTTTACATTTCTTTTTTGCTCATAATGTTAACCATATCAGTTTTAAAGTAATCATGGAAAACATGTATATTAGTGATCGATATAATATTTTTTTGTATGCCAGACAGTGTAGATACACTTTCTATGCGGGTAAATGAGCTCCAGTTCTGTAGATCACACCAAGGTAGGGTGGCATATTGAGTATGGCGATGGAAAAGGGGCCTTCAAAGTACAGTTGGTAATCTACTGATTATTTAAAAACTAATTGACGTTATGTGAAATGACTGCCAGATTCATTTTCAGAGGCAGAAAATACATCAAGATAATTTGTTTGTGAAATTTCGGTCATTTGAACGCTACTTGCCCTTTAAATTGGGCTGTCTATAACCAAATGTCAAATGTAAACTTGTGCATTTATTAAATATGTGTTCACAGCCATCTCCCCAGTGCCATTACCTGACATGACTGTGGAAATGTACACGTTTTCTTCAGGCAGTCGTCTTCATAAATCTCATTGGAAAGAAACTAGACAAAAGTTGCAGCATTAACACCTTGCCCAATGCATATTTGTAATGTATCACTGAATATGAATTTCATCCATCCATCCCTAGTACACTATTACTTTTCCTTGGCCCGCTGTATCCTTGCATTGTTTTCTCTTTCGGTTGTTGATGATGGCTTTCATTTAGCTTTTCTGTATCTAAATACCATCCTTTAGTCGGTTTCTTACCGTTTGGTCACAGACTGTGACTCCAGTTTCTGCCCATTTGTTCTTCATTTGTTTTACTTTGCATTTTCTGTTTTCAAGACATATTGCTTGAAATTTTCTGTGTTGACACGTTGATGTCCTACCAGTATGCTTCCCTTTTACGACCTTCCTGTGTTGTTTGTATTGGTGCAGATTTTAGACACAATAGACTGAGAACAATCAGAATATTTTGCATCACTGTTTGATGTTTTACCTTCTTGAAGAAGTGTGATAATCCTCTCCTTTGTTCCAATTGACATCTTTCGTGTTGGAGCCATGATTCATATCAATCCACCTGCTGCAACAGCTCTCCAAGGTGGTACCACTCATTTTTAACTGCAGACTATCCATCCATCCATTTTTTACTGTTTGTCCCGTTCGTGGTCGCCGGGGATGCTGGAGCCTATCTCAGCTGCATTCGGACTAATGAACACAATTTTATCTGATGCAGATGTTAGCTATGGAAATTTAAATTTAAAGTATGGTTCCACATTTTTAGCTCAGAATTGAATGATTCCCTATTTTTTTCACTCTGGGTGATCCAAAAATTACGCTGTTACTGACTACCACAATTTATTTTCCTGATTTATTTTAGTGTTTCTTAAAGCCAGAAAATTCCCATTTGAAATGACTATGGTTTTGTGTTGTGTCTAGGGTTGTATGGTATACCGGTATTAGTATAGTACCGAGATACTAATGAATAATTTTCGGTACTTTACCGCCTCGGAAAAGTACCAGTCCGCCACCCTTGATACCCAAATTTGAGGTATCATCCAAAACTAATGTAAAGTATCAAACAACCGAAGAATAAGTGATTATTACATTTTAACAGAAGTGTAGGTAGAACATGTTAAAAGAGAATGTAAGCAGATATTAACAGTAAATGAATGATTAATAATTAATTTTCTACCACTAGTCCTTAAATGTCAAGTATCAAACAACAGAATAATAAATGATTATTAAATTTTAACAAAAGTGTGGAGAGAACATGTTAAAAGAGAAAGTAAGCAGATATTAACAGTGATTAATAATTAATTGTCTACCACTTGTCCTTAATAATTTTGACAAAATAATAACATGGAAAATGACGCAATATGTTACTGCATATGTCAGCAGCTAAATTAGGAGCCTTTGTTTGTTTACTTCCTGCTAAAAGACAAGTTGTCTTGTATGTTCACTATTTTATTTAAGGACAAACTATCCATCCATCCATCCATTTTCTACCGCTTATTCCCTTCGGGGTCGCGGGGGGCGCTGGAGCCTATCTCAGCTACAATCGGGCGGAAGGCGGGGTACACCCTGGACAAGTCGCTACCTCATCGCAGGGCCAACACAGATAGACAGACAACATTCACACTCACATTCACACACTAGGGCCAATTTAGTGTTGCCAATCAACCTATCCCCAGGTGCATGTTTTTGGAAGTGGGAGGAAGCCGGAGTACCCGGAGGGAACCCACGCAGTCACGGGGAGAACATGCAAACTCCACACAGAAAGATCCCAAGCCCGGGATTGAACCCAGGACTACTCAGGACCTTAGCAAATAAGAAACATATGTTTATGTACCGTAAGATTGTTTGTTGAACTAAAGCCGATAATGCAATTTTTTGTGGTGCCCTTTATTTAGATAAGTATCGAAATAATTTTGGTACTGGTACCGGTACCAAAATATTGGTATCGGGACAACACTAGTTGTGTCTGTTATCTGCTTTTTTTCTACAAAATTCAACATTAATGAAAATCCTCCAAATCTGGTGATTCCATAATTAGAGGATTTTTTTTTGCGTGATTATGGTTGATGTTGTAATAATAAGTAATACAGGTGTATTCATGATCTTGAATAAAGTAGTTTGTATAGAAAAATGAGTCGCTCGACCTCTAATTTTGCAAAATACTCCATTCATACATTAATTTTGTTTTATACGCTTGTCCTCGTTAGATGAGCTGGAGCCTATCCCAGCTGACAAGGGTGAGATGCTGGGTAGAAATGTTCCAATAGAGACGTGAACCCTCAATCTCCTGACCACAAGGCCACCGTGCGGTCTCCTCATCAACAATATCCCTTTTTTCAGTTATTATTTTTCTCCGACACGTTCAATAAGAGACAGAACTACATCCTGAACGGTTTGAATCTCTGATCAAAGTACGCAGCAGCTCACCTCATTGCTGTTATGGCACTGAAGGCTCGGAGCCAGATTTTCCAAATGCTGACGTCACCCCCACTTCTCCGTGCACTGCAATGAGTGGGAGGGAGGTTGCAAAGCAAAGAAGACGGGATGGGGAGAATAAAGTAATTGCTTTGTGGTCCCGCTTCTCAGTGACACATCATGAAAATAAAAAGTGCCCGAGGTTTAAATTATCACATTCACCTTAACAAAGCACTCACAGATGTTATTTTAGCCAGGATTCCAAACCACAATGTCCGTCACCGCTCTAGATAAATAAATAAAGTGAGGACAAAAGGTCACTATAGGTTTTGGCAAGGAAATATCTATGAGTCGTATTTTTACAGATATATTGTTTGAGGGTTTCACCTATGTTATTTTTTATTATTCCCAATGATGAAATTGAAACCTGCATTTGCGTTTTATTGCCTGAAAGAAATGAGCATGGCGATCGTGATTCACTGGTCTCTATGTTGTTTTATAAGCAGAACAATTTGAAGGTAGCCCGAAAAAAGGATGCTGATGCATTCTTGTATAAATAACGTCTTGATGAATGATGTTTATGTGTCGTGAAAGGCTGTGTAATGGCTTGACTTATGGTGTGGGGAGTACTGATAAAGCTTTTAAACCCTTGATATGCATTAAAGATTAAGTGCCACACCTAGTGGCTGACTTGGGTAGAGCAGTGTTTTTCAACCTTTTTTGAGCCAAGACACATTTTTTGCGTTGAAAAAATCCGGAGGCACACCACCAGCAGAAATCATTAAGAAATGAAACTCAGTTGACAGTAAAAAGTCATTGTCGCAATTGTTGGATATGACTTTAAACCATAACCAAGCATGCATCAATATACTATAGCTCTTGTCTCAAAGTAGGTGGACTGTCACGACCTGTCACATCAGGCCATAACTTACTTTGATTTTTTTGCGGTTTTCCTGCGTGTAGTGTTTTAGTTCTTGTCTTGCGCTCCTATTTCGGTGGGTTTTTCTCTTTTTTCGGTATTTTCCTGTAGCAGTTTCATGTCTTCCTTTTGAGCGATATTTCCCGCATTCACTTTGTTATAGCAATCAAGAATATTTCAGTTGTTTTTATCCTTCTTTGTGGGGACCATGTTGATTGTCACGTCATGTTCAGATGTACTTTGTGGACGCCGTCTTTGCTCCACAGTAAGTCTTTGCTGTCGTCCAGCATTCTGTTTTTGTTTACTTTGTAGCCAGTTCAGTTTTAGTTTCATTCTGCATAGCCTTCCCTAAGCTTCAATGCCTTTTCTTAGGGGCACTCACCTTTTGTTTATTTTTGGTTTAAGCAATAGATACCTTTTTACCTGCACACTGCCTCCCGCTGTTTCCGACATCTACAAAGCAATTATCTACCTGCTGCCACCTACTGATATGGAAGAGTGCTGCACGGTTACTCTGCTGAGCTCTGGGCAGCACCGACAACACATAATTTACAGCCTGTAATTACTGGTTTGCAAAAAAACATTTTTAACCCAAATAGGTGAAATTAGATGATCACACCAGACTGTATCTCACGTCTCAGTGGTTGAAAAACACTGGGGTAAAGCATTGTGTTGCAGGGTTGGATAAAACAGGATCACCCATGTTTGTATCATCATCATCATCATGTCAACTGAGAAGCTTGTCCCCACTAGTGCCAACTTGTAACTCAAAGATTCAGAATTATTCCTTGAAAGAGTTGCAAAGTTGATAAGAAGCCAGAGTTTCTATGTCACTTAAAAAAGTGGATGAGTGCCAGCCCACTCATGTCTTTCCCATGCAAGTGTCTGGAACTAAGGGAGAAGCTGACTAGTCCAGATTGTGTCCATTGATGAGATTACACAGGTCAACCCAAGAAAACCTTTAAATTACTGAATGATTTATCCACAAGCCACAACTACAGTACAGCCTCTTTTAACGATTAACATTAATTTTGGGCACGGGTGGCGGATTTAGCCCTTGGCGCGCAATAAAACGTCGTGGCGGGACTGGCAGGCTCATCTTATTACGCACATTAGGCACATCCTTAGTTTTTTTCACCTCCCCGACTTCTAATTATTCAACTGGCCTCTGCTCAGCGGAGGGAAGCTTAGTCTGAAACATTGTATGTCATTATTTCACTTTTGATCCAGCTCAACTTTACTGGAAAGCGATGGCTTGAAAATGCGTAAAAGGAAGTGGGTTCTTCTTCGGGATAGGGGGGATTATACAAGAGGAGCTTTATTTACTCCTGAAGTCGCTATGCCAAATGCTTCCCAGATTGCCCGTCTTTGCCTTTACACCAGGGGTGTCCAAAGTTGGACTTGTTGGAAAACGTATGGACACCCCTGCCTTACGTGGTTTTACATCGACACCAGATGCCTCCTTGCACCTATGGAAAAATGTCATGCAATTTTCAGGAAAATGTCTCAAATGGGATACGACTCTCAACAACTGATACGATTTTGGGGGTGTTTCAGATGTGTTTCTCTTGTGTCACCTTACATTTAAAGTTTAAGTTAAAGTACCAATGATAGTCAAACACACTCGGCGTGGTGAAATTATCCTCTGCATTTGACCCATCACCTTTGATCACCCCCTGGGAGGTGAGGGGAGAAGTTAGCAGCAGCGGTGGCCGCGCCCGGGAATCATTTTGGTGATTTAACCCCCAATTCCAACCCTTGATGCTGACTGCCAAGCAGGGAAGTAATGGGTCCTGTCAAGACTTGGACTATGGCGTGGTTTGTTTTCCCATGGTGCAAATGGTTTGGACCAGACATGGCGTGAAGTTAAATACATGATTTAATTTTAACACTCAAAAAAAGAACAAACAAAAGGCACTCACAGTGGAGGCACAAAACTTAACGCAGGGAACAAAAACTTGGACTATGCATAACTATGAACATGGCAAAACAAAAGACACTAACTGTGGCATAAATAAACACAACTTACTTGCAGAAGCAAAGAGCAGCATGAATGTGATGTCGCCAGGCCGACCAACAGAAAATGAAAAGCTTAAATGACACAGACATGATTAACAACAGGTGCATGAGTCCAAACGAGTACAGGTGCGTGAGTCGTGAGGACAAGTGAACTGATTGGTAGTCATGGAAAAAAAACAGGGAGTGAAAAAACAGAAACTGACAAGAGTGCACAAACCAAACAGAACATAGCCAAACTAAACATGATCACCAAGACATGACAGGTCCCATTTTTATAGTCTTTGGTATGACTTGGTTTGAACGCACGACCTCCCGATCTCAAGGGTGGACGCTCTAACCTACGTACAAGTATCAACTTTGATGATGATGATTCAAAAATTGGCCTGCTAAGTGGCCTTGTGGTTACAGTGTCCACCCCCGAGACTGGAAGGTCGTGAGTTCAAACGCCGGCCGAGTCATACCAAAGACTATAAAAAGGGGACCCATTACCTCCCTGCTCGGCACTCAGCATCAAGGGTTGGAATTGGGGGTTAAATCACCAAAATGATTCCTGAGCGCGGCCACCGCTGCTACTCACTGCTCCCCTCACCTCCCAGGGGGTGGAACAAGGGGATGGGTCAAATGCAGAGGATAATTTCACCCCACCTAGTGGGTGTGTGACTATCAGGGGTACTTTAAATTTAACTTTTGTGTGTTTATAACTACCGGACCTATACCTCCACCCACAGCATAAAGGGTTTACTCTGTTTCTTTCATTCCACTATAAATAGCTCAAAAGATTACGGGCGTTATTTTGATCACACCTTCAAGAACTGTCAAACATGAGATAAAGGACAATTGATTACATTTTGGGCATGATACGGATCAACTTTTACATTCAGGATTTTTTTTAGTATTGGACATATAAGACCTGTCAGAGGTCTACACTCTCAAAGTGGTTTTCAAGTTAATGAAGCGATTGAAACTGCATTATTTGACCAGAATAATAACGCGCCACACTTTACTTGAATAACGTTGACCATGTTCAAATGTTTTAAAAAGTAGTTAATTAGATTTTCTCTTTCTAGAAAACAATTATTACAGTTATCCGTAGCCCTGGGAGTGTGCAGACATACTCAAAAGGATGTGGTGGCCATTTTTTACATCCATCCATTTTCTACCGCTTATCCCTTTCGGGGTCGCGGGGCCATTATGTTATTTTTCATTATGGAAAAAAATGCTACAAGTAACCCAATGTTTTAAGAAGTTTTAAAGACAAAAAACTGTAGGAGACAGAATTACGTATTTGGAGATATGTGTGCAAGGGGTGTGTCTGCTGAGATGAAGGTGGTGCTAGTCATGTGACTGATGGTGTGGCTGTGTGCTTACATATAAGAGAAGTATTTAAAGATGTGCATTGAGAGAGGACACGTTTTGGATGTTGCATTTATGTTTACCGCCCTCTCTTTTCTGTGCATTCTAATTAGTCAAAAATGTCTACTACAAGGTGGCTCACAATGCAAGTACAAACCCCGTTTCCATATGAGTTGGGAAATTGTGTTAAATGTAAATATAAACGGAATAAAATGATTTGCAAATCATTTTCAACCCATATTCAGTTGAATATGCTCCAAAGACAACAGATTTGATGTTCAAACTGATAATCTTTTTCTTTTTTTTTGCAAATAATCATTAACTTTGTAATTTGATGCCAGCAAGACATGACAAAGAAGTTGGGAAAGGAAGCAATAAATACTGATAAAGTTGAGGAATGCTCATCAAACACTTATTTGGAACATCCCACAGGTTAACAGGCAAATTGGAAACAGGTGGGTGCCATGATTGGGTATAAAAGTAGATTCCATGAAATGCTCAGTCATTCACAAACAAGGATGGGGCGAGGGTCACCACTTTGTCAACAAATGTGTGAGCAAATTGTTGAACAGTTAAAGAAAAACCTTTCTCAACCAGCTATTGCAAGGAATTTAGGGATTTCACCATCTACGGTCCGTAATATCATCAAAGGGTTTTGAAGAATTTGGAGAAATCACTGCACGTAAGCAGCTAAGCCCGTGACCTTCGATCCCTCAGGCTGTACTGCATCAACAAGCAACATCAGTGTGTAAAGGATATCACCACATGGGCTCAGGAACACTTCAGAAACCCACTGTCAGTAACTACAGTTGGTCGCTACATCTGTAAGTGCAAGTTAAAACTCTCCTATGCAAGGCGAAAACCGTTTTTCAACAACACCCAGAAACGCCGTCGGCTTCGCTGGGCCTGAGCTCATCTAAGATGGACTGATACAAAGTGGAGAAGTGTTCTGTGGTCTGACGAGTCCACATTTCAAATTGTTTTTGGAAACTGTGGACGTCGTGTCCTGCGGACCAAAGAGGAAAAGAACCATCCGGATTGTTATAGGCGCAAAGTTGAAAAGCCAGCATCTGTGATGGTATGGGGGTGTATTAGTGCCCAAGACATGGGTAACTTACACATCTGTGAAGGCGCCATTAATGCTGAAAGGTACATACAGGTTTTGGAGCAACATATGTTGCCATCCAAGCAACGTTACCATGGACACCCCTGCTTATTTCAGCAAGACAACGCCAAGCCACGTGTTACATCAACGTGGCTTCATAGTAAAAGAGTGCGTGTACTAGACTGGCCTGCCTGTAGTCCAGACCTGTCTCCCATTGAAAATGTGTGGCGCATTATGGAGCCTAAAATACCACAACGGAACACCCCGGACTGTTGAACAACTTAAGCTGTACATCAAGCAAGAATGGGAAATAATTCCACCTGAGAAGCTTAAAAAATGTGTCTCCTCAGTTCCCAAACGTTTACTGAGTGTTGTTAAAAGGAAAGGCCATGTAACGCAGTAGTGAACATGCCCTTTCCCAACTACCTTGGCATGTGTTGCAGCCATGAAATTCTAAGTTAATTATTATTTGCTAAAAAAAAATAAAGTTTATGAGTTTGAGCATTAAATATCTTGTCTTTGTAGTGCATTCAGTTGAATATGGGTTGAAACTGATATGCAAATCATTGTATTCCGTTTATATTTACATCTAACACAATTTCTCAACTCATATGGAAACGGGGTTTGTAATTTTTTTAAATATAATTTGTTTGTAAAACACTCTTAAAAAAAACATTGCCAAAAATGCTGCATTTACATGCTAAGATTTGCATATTAACCAAGCTGAAATGACATTTTTATTTTAGGAGCTAACACAGTGGGACTACTTTTCTGGCATTGTGACACGTCACCTTGCTCACACTTTTCCGACCAATAGAGAGTAGCCAACTACTAGCTACTAGCTAGCTTGAGCTGCTGATAACGCTGATTCTGACCCGCCATAAAATAAAGAAGGAGCTTAAGCTGCTTCTGTTACTGCTGTATTGCCTTTGAGATAATACAAGTTATCGCTTGAATAAAAATCATGTATCTTGTGGCACCAAGCCAAGAATTTGGTCAACTTTGAAAATCCACGCGATACCAACTTGAGGAACACAACATTAGACCATCGCAACATCACTAAAAAACACTTTTTTATGTGAGGAGCGGGAATTACAAATTGTCAATTTTAAAATGCTGAAAGATACAACATCCTGTCAGCCTGCATTCCTGAGAGAGCAGATATTTTAAGTTTCTGTTTATGTTCTTATGTTATTTGACACATTCTGCATTAGTATTACTATTATTTCGTATAATCAGTAAACCCACGATATTTACATGTTTATGTCGCATTTTCAGCAGTAATGATTTTCATGAAGCGTTTCAGCCCGTGGCATCAATACACCTTTTTAGGGGTCTCAATGCTCCCTGAAACATCCTTAAACCCCCTAAAATGTGGTGTTGTTTTTATTCTTTAAAAAAAAAATATATATATATTTTTTACAACACAGTGGAGACAATTTTAATATAAAATAGCCAGAATGTGAGTTTAAATAATCATACAACTTGTCAGTATTCATTTTAATATGATTATAGATGTCAAATTTCACTTTACTTCATAGTGAATGGTAGAGAGTATCTGATTCATGAAGGATTATCATCAGTGGATAATTATATATCATTATTAGAATAATCATCATGATTATTATTAGTGTGTCTACTGTGGGTTAAGCCTCCCCTGTCAGTGACGCCTCTGTTTCTAACTTTAATCAAGGTTCTTTGAATGCACCACAATTAATTGCTATAAATTGCAAAAGGGAAAGTTAAACATGACTTTGCTGGATGCCACAAATAGTTTGATCATATTTTTAACATTCTTCTTTCACCCCATCCTGGTTCCCAAATGCTGGCGCTGTGTGTGAATGCATACAAGTGAGCTTTGATGACTTTGTGACATCTGTGTTGATTGAAGTGTTCCATGCTGGGTTTGCCCACCAGAAAGAATTGACCCTTTTGTATTATTGCAAGTAGGTTTAGGTAGTGTTATACATTCAAACAACCTCACTATTGAATTTGGACTACAAAATAAATTTTATCTTTACTTTTTTGACGTCAAAATGTTATAACTGACTGATTTAAAATCAAATACAAAAATCTTAAAATTGTAAAAGCCCAGGCCATGATCATGTGGCCCCCTAGTGGTTGTAGCCCCCCCAAAAAACAGCATCAAGTGTTTTGGGACGGGCTGGTGTTCTGGAAAACATTGCTAACCATAAAAATTTGCAGCGCAACACGACTGAGCATCAACGCTAAAGGTTTCCTCAAACAACATAACCATAGCAATTAAGGTAAAAGGTGTTTATTTTTAGCACTATTTACACACCAGGAAACAAACCAAAACAAAAACGGTATAAACCTTGATTAACTTAAATGCAAGGTTGTTTGTTTTGTCTATACCAGGGGTGCCCAAACATTTTGGGCCAAAGTGAAAAAAAACCTGTTCGCGGGCCTGTTTCGGCCCGCGTGAAGAGTTTGTCATGTATAAAAATTACCTGCTTTTATTTTTTTTTTTTAACGAAAGAAACTGCTGTTCTAAATGAAATTAACAAATTAAAAAGATGGTTTGACAAAAACCTGCGATGAGGTGGCGACTTGTCCAGGGTGTACCCCGCCTTCCGCCCGATTGTAGCTGAGATAGGCTCCAGCGCCCCCCGCGACCCCAAAGGGAATAAGCGGTAGAAAATGGATGGATGGATGGATGGTTTGACAAAAACAAACTATCGTTGAATCTCAGTAAAACTAAAATAATGCTATTTGGTAACAGTAGAAGAGAAAGTCAAACACAAATACAAATAGATGGAATAGAAATTGAAAGAGTAAATTAAACCAAATTTCTAGGTATAATGATTGATGATAAATTGAACTGGAAATCTCACGTAAAAAATATACAACATAAAGTAGCAAGAAACACGTCAATAATGAATAAAGCAAAACATGTTCTAGACAAAAAATCACTTCATATTCTCTACTGCTCACTAGTGTTACCATATCTGAGTTACTGTGTAGAAATATGGGGAAATAATTACAAAAGTACACTTCATTCATTAACGGTGTTACAAAGAAGATCAGTTAGAATAGTACATAATGTTGGACATAGAGAACACACACATCCTTTATTTATTGAATCAAAGATACTGAAATTCTACGACATAGTGAATTTGCAAACAGCTAAAATTATACACAAAGCAAACTATAACCTGCTACCCAAGAATATACAACAATTCTTCTCAAAAAAAGAGGAGAAATATAATCTTAGGGAGAAATGTAATTTAAAACATTTGTATGCACGTACAACACTTAAGACCTTCAGTATATCAGTATGTGGAATTCAATTATGGAATGGATTAAGCAAAGCAATCAAACAATGTACTAATATGATCCACTTCAAGAAACTCTTCAAACTTAAAGTGTTTAGAAAGTACAAAGAAGAAGAACCATGATAAACATTCTGAATTTATTTAACTCATCTATTTTTTCATTCTTTCACTCACAAAACAATCTTACTTATCTCAACATATGAAATGTAACTTACTTCACCAATTATTATTTATTTACTTATTTTTATTGTGATTACTTATGGAGTATATTGTGAATAAATTGGGAACAGAAAGTGAACAAAAGTTTTAGCAACTGTTATGTAAAAGAAAAGGGGTAGGATTAAATAAGCTCTGCTTCTTCCTACTCCTTTTTGAACATGTTGAAAAGAGAAACTGGAGATTGTGATGTATCATGTTGTATGCTTGCATGTTCGAAATAAACTCAAACTCAACTCAACTCAACTCAAATGTGTCCACTGGATGTCACAATAGCAATTCTGTTAGGCAAGCAAACGGCCAAGCAAGAGGTACACAGTAAAGGATGATTGTGGCTCCTCCTACTCGACACACATGAAACTTTAAACCTGCCGTTTTATGTCTTCTGCTTTGAACATATCGTCATTTGGCACCCTCGTTGCCCCAAAGTGTCTCTGTCAAACACAAGGCAAGTGAACTTAAACCTTTTGAATAATGTTTACCTCCGTTTTTTACAGTTTGTTGGACTAGCACTGGATTGATACGTGGACATGACAAAGGGGGTATGTGATACCCAGAAGAATTTACATGTGTTTTTTTGTTCAATCCCAGAAAGACTGTGATTTATAGTTTAATCCTGGCTTTGTAGATACAATTGTTACGGTATAGTGAGGGAAGAAGACGGCACAGAGGCAAATATGTTGTTTATCTCTAGCGTGTTTATTGATACAATATTATGAAGTGTGAAACTAATCAAAATATGTGGTGTGCGACTATGTAGAGTGAGTATATGTTGAGTGTTACCGGGAGGTGTTGAAGGTGCGTGTTGAGGAAATCCAGGGAGGGCACGGCCAGCTCGGAGGTCCAGGGACAGGCAGGAGGTCGAGATCCGAAAAGGCAGCCAGGAAACCAGAGGGAATACGGGGAGACGAGACACACAGCTCGTAACCAGGGAACGGAGGAATGCTGCTGGATGGCGACAAAGGAGCACAAGACTGTGAGCACAGAGGAGGAGAACACAGAGGGAGAGATAGTGCACATAGACCTGGAGACGAGTGGGCTTACTGTATGGGAACAAGTAGCTACGTTCTGGCCCGGAACGCAGGTTTGCGCTGGCTTAAGAAGCACAGGGAACTCATCAGCGTCAGGTGTGTTGATTGCCGATTTACTGCAGCCGCGCGGAGGAGAGGAATGCCCGTGGACGTGTCCCGAGGCGTGCTCAGCGGAGCGTGCAGCAGAGAGAGAGGCGGAAGGTGATTGAATCGTGACAACACTGAGGTCTCAGTGTAGCCGGATTGAGTCTGCGTTGTCTATTGCGGGTGTTGCTCGGAAAACAAGGGGACTCAGTGGTTGTCTTTAGCCGAAACAGGTGGCGTATTTATTTCTGTATGAAATACGAATGAAGTAATGCACACACATGGCTCTGCAGCACACCAGTCTCCTCACGGCATGTCTTAACAACAAGTGAGGACAACAACGTCACTACCGGAAGAAGATAGGACTTCAAAATAAAATGACAAATGCTCCCTAAATGAACTATTTGCTGGAAAAATTGTAAAATAAAAGTGACAACGAATAACAATAGCGCAATAACATAACATGTTAAAGTTAAAATACCAATGATTGTCTCACACACACTGGGTGTGGTGAAATTTGTCCTCTGCATTTGACCCATCCCCTTGTTCACCCCCTGGGAGGTGAGGGGAGCAGTGAGCCCGGGAATCATTTTTTGGTGATTTAACCCCCCAATTCCAACCCTTGATGCTGAGTGCCAAGCAGGGAGGCAACGGGTCTCATTTTTATAGTCTTTGGTATGACTCGGCCGGGGTTTGAACTCACAACCCACCGATCTCCGGATGTGAGGGGATTTTGGTGGAATGCATACAACACAGGTATATCTTATATACCTGCTACATAAACTCATGGTGTTTTTGAAGCTGCACCAATTTCCTCAGAATTTTCAACAAACTTGAAGTGGATTAGTTGTGATTTGTACATTTTCATAATAGGCTTGTTCTATTTATCATATATCATTTATTATAAATCACTATAGAGAGCCTACTGACCAACTGCATCTCTGTCTGGACTGGAGCCTGCAGTGCCTCAGACTGGAAATCTCTCCAGAGAGTGATGAGGACGGCGGAAAAGATCATCAGGACTCCTCTTCCTCCTATCCAGGAGATCGCAAAAAGCCGCTGCCTGACCAGGGCTCAGAAAATCTGTAGAGACTCCTCCCACCCCCACCAAGGACTGTTTTCACTGCTGGACTCTAGAAAGAGGTTCCGCAGCCTCCGACGCAGAACCTCCAGGTTCTGTAACAGCTTCTTCCCTCAGGCCGTAAGACTCTTGAACGCATTAAAATAATCCCCTCAATTCTTTCAATTTTTTCCAAGATGGTGCCGCTGTAGTGGCTGCTGTTGGCAGAAGCTCTGAACTCTTGTTTCATCCTTTGTGTTCCTGATGTTTCACTCTTGTTTTCATGTGTTTTTTTGCCTTTTGGTTCTGGCCCCTTTGGTATATATGTCCCTTTGGGACTGTGTGACAAGGGGGTGGCACTTTTGTGACTTCTGCTGTGCTTTTTTGTGGACTTCTGGATCTGCCTCTTGGGAGCCTTTTGGCCATGGAGACCAGCTGTTGGGTCTCTGCCACACCAGAGTCCGTTTGGAGAGACTGGAGGAGATGCGGATGAAGAGACAAGGCTGTGGAGCTAGCACTGAACGCCGGGACGGACTTCACAGTGTCTTGGCTGAATGAGCAGGTATCGGACACCTCGGTCTCCTGAGACGCATCCTCGCTCATCCATCCGGAATGGACACTGGCCGAGAGTTGGTGGGCGGCCGAGGTTGCTTTGTTGGGTCTGCTCCTGTCTCTGGCCATGCTCCCCTCCACCCCAGCAAATGATGGCGTGGAACACCGCAGAGGCCACCACAGTGTATATGTTTTTTGTTGTTGTTGTTGTTTTCCTTTTTGGCTGTGTGTATAAGTGACTGGTTGCATCAGCTCTGCTCTTTTAATGTCTTTAATGTCCTTTGTGTTCTTTGATGTTTCCCTCTTACACACATGTTTATGTGTGCTATGGCTATGAGTTTTTTTCCCTTGGCCTCAGTCTGGACTTCCTCTCCAGAGGCCCAGGCGTAGACTGATTTTTTTTTTCTCTCACCCCCCCACACTCCCCAGCGTTTACATGTTTCTCACCTTTTTTGTAAGGGGCGCTGGAAGTTGGCAGACCCGTCAGTGATCCTGTTCTGTCTCGTTGCTCTTGAATGGGATTGTGCTGAATATCTTAATTTCCCCTCGGGGATTATTAAAGGATTTTTGGTTCTGATTCTGATTCTGATTCCCCCAAACAATGGATTAACTGGCTAGAATATAAAGACAATATAACATACATCCATTAGCGTGGATGCATATGCAGAAGTGCAATATATTTATCTGTACAGTAATCTCTTTATTTATATCTGCACCTTATTGCTCTTTTATCTTGCACTACCATGAGCTAATGCAACAACATTTTGTTCTTATCTGTACTGTAAAGTTCAAATTTGAATGACAATACAAAGGAAGTCTAAGTCTAAGTTTAGTCCATACTTGCCAACCTTGAGACCTCCGATTTCAGGAGGTGGGGGTGGGGGGTGGGGGGCTAGGGGGCGTGGTTTGGGGGCGTGGTTAGGGGCGTGGTTTAGAGGGGAGGAGTATATTTACAGCTAGAATTCACCAAGTCAAGTATTTCATATATATATATATATATATATATATATATATATATATATATATATATATATATATATATATATATATATATATATATATATATATATATAAATAAGAGAAATACTTGAATTTCAGTGTTCATTTATTTACACATATACACACACATAACACTCATCTACTCATTGTTGAGTTAAGGGTTGAATTGTCCATCCTTGTTCTATTCTCTGTCACTATTTTTCTAACCATGCTGAACACCCTTTCTGATGATGCATTCTGCTTCGTCTCCTTGTTGTGTGCGCAGTTGTGCACTGCACTCTCTAAAAGCCCTAGATATTATTGTCACATATGCATGGTAGTATTGTCCTGTTTAAGAGTGTCACAACATTGCTGTTTACGGCAGACAAACTGCTTTACGGTAGACGAAAACGTGACTGCTGTTGTTGTGTGTTGTGACCGCGCTGGGAGGACGTTAATGAAACTGCCTAACAATAAACCCACATAAGAAACCAAGAACTCGCCCTCTATCATTCTACAGTTATAACGTGATTGGGCAGGCACGCTGTTTATATTGTGGGAAAGCGGATGTGAAAACTGGCTGTCGACACGTCACTCAGGTCCGCATGAATTTCGGGAGATTTTCGGGAGAAAATTTGTCCCGGGAGGTTTTCGGGAGAGGCGCTGAATTTCGGGAGTCAAGTATGCCAAAGTAAAACCAAAAAAACCCCAACAACCTGGAGTTGTCTTTATTTTTAAGTTATCATGCCATGATTTTACCATCACGGGCCCCACTTGGGAATAGACTTTCCCCTATGCCGGGGGCCCCTGAGCTAAAACAAGTTTGACCCCCCCCCCCCCCCCCCCCCCCCCCCCCCCCCCGTGCTAGACAGAGGGGCGTACAAAGGGGGGCGGGGGGAAGACGAAAGCGCAACATGTCGATAAATAAGACGAAGGCGGCGGACTGGAAGAGTCCACGCGTGTGACATCAGCTTGTAGACGGCCGAGCAACGCAGGAAGCATCAGGACCAAATCTGGAGGCAGTCATCGCTCGACCTCAGCGGTGCGCAAAAAACAAAAAAAAAAACGCGCACGCAAAGGAGCGGCGCGCAGCCCGTGCAAATATAAGCAGACATGAGAGTTGGCGTCTGCGCCTCAACACGACAAACTTATTCGAGGAAGCCAACGTGAACGGGATTGTAAAATCTTGCGGTGTGTGTGCGTGTTGGGGGGGTGGGGGGTGGGGGGGGGGGGGGGAGAAGAGATTTCCAACCTTGATTCACTCCTACGCTGCCACGCGTGTATTCTTTCCCTCCTTATCGGACCTCTGTGGAACACAAGTTTGTCACACAGGAGAGATGCTGACACTTCCCAAGCTGCACTTGCACTGCAGGGAGACTTGAAGAAAAATCCTCCGATGCAATTAAGGTACTTCATCACCTTTGGTTCACTTTTACGCACGTTTTGGAGTGCCGCTATTTTCCTTTTTTTTTTTTTTTATTCAGCATTGTTGCAACTCATTAACACACAATGCGATTATCTCTCGCTGTCTTTTAATCATCATTGTTCACTATAGGTGTTGATTTTGTTCCACTTCCATCACACTAATCCTCTTTTCCCCCCCTCATTCTTACCCCCACGCAGCACACCGCGATGATACCAATCAGGCGACCTGATACTATGTCGCGTCCCGTTTGATGTCTGACGTATTTCCACTAAAAAAGGAAAAGTCCAGGAGAACATTTATTTTTTATTTTTTTATTTTTTTCCCCCCAAACCGGAGTCCGGACAACTAATCGCCGTCCAGATGCAGTTTCGACTCTTCTCATTTGCGCTGATAGTCTTGAACTGTATGGAGTACAGCAACTGTCAGGCGCCGTCACAACGCTGGAGGAGAAGCAAAAGAGGTACGACCCCGCAATCTCTCTTTTTTTTTTCATTTTTCTCACCAATAAATCCACGGCCAGAACTGACTTTATTATCGCTTCTGACAGCGCTCAGGTGCGATTTAGACTATAAGCCAGGAACATTCCAGAAATGTATGCCAAACGCCAAGAAAGATAAAGAGCAAACCCCCGGGTTTTTACAACATCTTGATATAACCTTGCTAAAAAAAAGGCTTAAAATGTTCTTGCACATTTTCCCCAAAATACTTTATCTGGTCCGATTGTCTTCATGTATCTCAAACTATAAGTGAAACTGTACAATATAATGCCTGTTTCATTTCTTGCTTGGGACCCAGCAAGAACAACACATTGCTAAAACTATTATACATACATACATACATACATACACAAAAATATGTCAGGTAACACTTTAGTATGGGGAACATATTCACCATTAATTAGTTGCTTATTAACATGCAAATTAGTAACATATTGGCTCTTAATTAGTCATTATTAAGTACTTATTAATGCCTTATTCTGCATGGCCTTACTATACAACCAGTGACCCTTTAACTAAGAGTCTTTGATTGATTGATTGAAACTTTAATTAGTAGATTGCACAGTACAATTGACCACTAAATACGTTTTTCGACTAAGTCGGGGTCCACGTTAATCAATTCATGGTACAAATATATACTATCAGCATAATACAGTCATCACACAAGTTAATCATCAGAGTACCGTATTTTTCGGACTATAAGTCTCAGTTTTTTTCATGCGACTTATACTCTGGAGTGACTTATGTGTGTAATTATTAACACATTACCGTAAAATATCAAATAATATTATTTCGCCCATTCACGTAAGAGACTAGACGTATAAGATTTCATGGGATTTAGCGATTAGGAGTGACAGATTGTTTGGTAAACGTATAGCATGTTCTATATGTTATAGTTATTTGAATGACTCTTACCATGATATGTTACGTTAACATACCAGGCACGTTCTCAGTTGGTTATTTATGCGTCATATAACGTACACTTATTCAGCCTGTTGTTCAAATGTCTATTCTTGGTGTTGGGTTTTATCAAATAAATTTCCCCCAAAAATGCGACTTATACTCCGGTGCGACTTATACTCCGAAAAGTACGGTATATACATTAAATTATTTACAATCCGGGGGGTGGGATGTGGAAGGGTTTGGAGGGGGGGTTAGGTTAGGTTGCTATCAGCATATTTCAGTCATCATACAAGTTTATCATCTGAGAAATGGACATTGTAACCGTGTAGGTCTCACTTCGTCGAATATGCACAGCCAGCAGTGAACATAGTGAGCTCAGAAAGCATAAGAAAAAGTATATACATTTGATTATTTACATTTGATTATTTACAATCCTGCCTAGAGGTGTTCTTTTAGTGCGGTTTTGAAGGAGGATAGAGATGCATTTTCTTTTACACCTGTTGGGAGTGCATTCCATATTGATGTGGCACAGAAGGAGAATGAGTTAAGACCTTTGTTAGATCGGAATCTGGGTTTGACGTGGTTTATGTAGCTCCCCCTGGTGTTGTGGTTATGGCGGTCATTTACGTTCTGGAAGTAGTTTGAGGTAGTCGTCCCTCAAGAACCTCAGAATTATTGCTTATTAGTACTAAGTAAGGAAGTTGTTTTATAGGATTCTCCCCTTAATACCACTTAATGAATATGGTCTGTTCTTACATTAAAAAAACATAACCCTAACCCAAACCCTAACCCCTAACTCTAAAATACGTGTTTGTTACTTAGATTATGTTCCCCTAGTGTCCAAACAACTCTAAATTAAGTCTTTGTTACTTGGAATATGTTCCCCATACTAAAGTGTTACCATATTTCATAATAGTTGTATTTGTGAAGTGAGACGTCGCTGACGTCTAACATTGAATCCACGTTATTTGTTGGGAAAATGACCAATTTTCAAAGGTCTAATCCAGTGGTGCCCAACCTTTTTTGCACCACGGACCGGTTTAATGTAGGCATTATTTTCAGGGACCGGCTTTCCATTTGTGCCAGATAAATACAGCAAAAATAAGTGCATGAAAAATACAACTCACTATAACGCTGAATTAGTGGGAGCTTTGGTCTTGTTTCTTTGCAATTAGATGCAGATGGAAATCAGCCTTTGGCTACAATCTATAACATTTATATGTTATGTTCATTGATGTGCATTGTATCATGTCACAAAGTTATCACACATATAACAAATGGCAACAAATGGTATTTATTGTATAAACAAGCTTATTGGTGTGTCTAGTGGGACAGGCAAAAGTTACATCGGAGAAAATGCAGTCGTTGAAATAAATGATTTAATGTTTCTCTGCGGCCCGGTAGCAAATGTGTCACGGACCGGTACCGGTCCCCGGACCAGTGGTTGGGGACCACTGGTCTAATCAACGTCACAACCTGACATTGAATAAAGGTCGTCAAAAAGCACGTTGTTTCAACGTTATGTTTGAGTTGCTTAATGTCAGAAGCTAAATAAAAAAAGTTCTCAGGGTCGTTTTAATGTTTTGTACTTTCTGGAGAATTGCCCATCTTTGGGGATTATTGCCTAAAATTTACAATACTAATGAGAGACAAGAACACATATGTCATTCTAATTCCTAAATGAAAGACTGCTTACAATGGAGCCAATTATAGCCACAACAGATTGCTAAAACGATTATACATACATACATATATACATACATACAAACATACATACAAACATACACAAAAATATTTCATAATAGTTGTATTTGTGAATTGAGACGACGCTGATGTCTAACATTGAATCCACGTTATTTGTTGGAAAAATACCAATTTTCAATGGTCTAATCAACGTCACAACCTGACATTGAATAAAGGTCGTTAAAAAGCATGTTGTTTCAACGTTATGTTTGAGTTGCTTAATGTCAGAAGCTAAATAAAAAAAAGTTCTCAAGGTTGTTTTAATGTTTTGTACCTGCTAGAGAATTGCCTATCTTTGGGGATTATTGCCTATAATTTACAATACTAATGAGAGACAAGAACACATATGTCATTCTAACTCCTAAATGAAAGTCTGCTTACAATGGAGCCAATTATAGCCACAACACATTGCTAAACGATTATACATACACCATACATACATACATACGTACACAACAATATTTCATAATAGTTGTATTTGTGAATTGACACGACGCTGATGTCTAGCGTTGAATCCACGTTATTTCTTCGGAAATGACCGATTTTCAATGGTCTAAATCATGGGTCGGGAACCTTTTTGGCTGAGAGAGCCATGAAAGCCAACACTTTTAAAATGTATTTCCGTGAGAGCCGTATAATATTTTTCAACACTGAATACAACTAAATGCATGCATTATTAAGTAGGACCAACATTTTTAGAGTATAATAAGTCTCTTATTCTTTTTAATAACAGTGTTATTCTGAAGCTAACCAATATTAAATGAAACACTTCTTACCATTAATGCGACTTCTTGAACAGGTCCAGTAGAAAACGGATGGATGGATTAAAATGCATGAGAATGTTTTATGTTTTGAACGTTATTTTTAACACTGCGATTACCAGCGGAATTATTCATTACTTATCGTGTTAAGCCATGTCAGCTAAGATTTATCTGAGAGCCAGATGCAGTCATCAAAAGAGCCACATCTGGCTCACGAGCCATTGGTTCCCTACCCCTGGTCTAAATCAACATCACAACCTGACATTGAATAAAGGTCGTCAAAAAGCGTGTTGTTTCAACGTTATGTTTGAGTTGCTCAATGTCAGAAGCTAAATAAAAACGTTCTCAAGGTTGTTTTAATGTTTTGTACCTGCTGGATAATTGCCCATTTTTCCTTAAGTGGGGACTGCCCTTTTGGGGGGAATATTGCCTATAATTTACAATACTAATGAGAGACAAGAACACATATGTCATACTAACTCCTACATTTTCGAAAGTCTGCTTACAATGGAGCCAAAAAGCACCAATAATTAGCAATGTGCGATATCACTGATTTTCTTTCCGAACCATCCATCCATCCATTTTCTACTGCTTGTTCCTCTCGCGGGGGTAGCAGGAGCTTATCCCAGCTGCATTCGGGCAAAGTTGCTACCTCATCTTAGGGCCAACACAGATAGACAGACAACATTCACACTCACATTCACACTCTAGGGACCATTTAGTGTTGCCAGTCAACCTATCTCCAGGTGCATGTCTTTTCAACTTTTTTTTTTTTGGATCTTTCCGATCCGATACGAGTAAAATTCAGGCTGGCAATTGAGAACTGATTGGATTAAGTCCTGACGTTGAGCAAACCAAATTTAACGTTGGAACAACATGCTTTTTGTAGACATTTAATCAATATTGGGTTCTGACGTTAATATGACCATTGAATTTTGATAATTTCTCACCAATATTCTACAACACAAATACAATGTTGAAACAACATGCTTTTTGACGACGTCAGGTTGTGATGTTGACATGACCATTGAAATTTGGTTGTTTGTTTTTGTATCAATGTCTGGGATCTCTCCTTGAAGAGGAACTGCACTTCTTTGGAATTTTGCTTATAATTTACAAATTCTTATGAGAGACAAGAACACATATGTCTTTTTTTTAATGCATTCTAACTCGTAAATAAAAGTCAGCTTACAATGGAACTAATGACACAAATGACCTCATTGCGTCTATTCCAACCATAGAACCCAACAACCACCCAAAAAGCGCCAACAAGTGGGTAAAATTTAGGCTGGCATCTGCAATACCGAGCCATTACTTTGTACATATATACCCAGCAGGCGCAAGACAGAGAAAACACTTCGAGAACTTGTTGAATTAGGTCCTGACGTTGAGCAAACCAAACTTAACGTTGTAACAACATGCTTTTTGTAGACATTTCATCAATGTTGGATTCTGACGTTAATATGACCATTGAATTTTGATCATTTCTCACCAATATTCTACAACACAAATACAATGTTGAAACAACATGCTTTTTGACGATGTTTATTCAATGTCAGGCTGTGATGTTGATATGACCATTGAAATTTGGTCATTTGTATTTGTATCAATGTCTGGGATCTCTCCTTGAAGAGGAACTGCACTTTTTGGGAATGTTGCTTATAATTTACAATTCTTATGAGAGAAAGAACATGTGTCTTTTTTTTAATGCATTCTAACTCGTAAATAAACGTAAATAAAAGTCAGCTTACAGTAAAGTTAAAGAAACAAATGTCGTCATTGTGTCTATTCCAACCATAAAACCCAATAACCATCCAAAAAGCGCAAACAAGTGGTGATGTGCGATACCACTGGTTTTCTTTCCGATCCGATACAGGTCATATTCAGGCTAGCCAATACTTTGTACAGATATACCCAGCAGGCGCAAGACAGAGAAAACACTTCGAGAACTTGTTGAATTAGGTCCTGACGTTGAGCAAACCAAACTTAACGTTGGAACAACATGCTTTTTGTAGACGTTTCATCAATGTTGGGTTCTGACGTTAATATGACCATTGAATTTTGATAATTTCTCACCAATATTCTACAACACAAATACAACGTTGAAACAACATGCTTTTTGACGATGTTTATTCAATGTCAGGCTGTGACGTTGAATTGAAATTTGGTAGTTTGTATTTGTATCATTGTCTGGGATCTCTCCTTGAAGAGGAACTGCACTTTTTTGGAATTTTGCTTGGAATTTACAATTTTTATCTTTTTTTAATGTATTCTAACTCGTAAATAAATTCGTAAATAAAAGTCTGCTTACAATGGAGCTAATGAAACAAGTGACGTCATTGCGTCTATTCCAACCATAAAACCCAATAACCATCCAAAAAGCGGCAACAAGTGGTGATGTGCGATACCACTGGTTTTCTTTCCGATCCGATTCAAGTAAAATTCAGGCTGGTATCGCTATACCGATCTGTTACCAATACTTTGTGCTAATATACCTAACGTGTCTGGTACAATTTAAAAAGTAGAGCATTTCAACTTTCAAGTGTTGCTGCTCTTGAGGAATCATCTTGAAACGATAAAAAATCACAGGGCGAAAATAATGATGGCGTTATTCTGCACTGAATGCGTTATCCTATGTATATTCAACTACACAAATAGCCTACAATAAAATGACACATAGACTAGCCGGTTCATATTTGTGAGTGACTCATTTTATTGGCCGGTAATTTTCTTTAACAAATGACAGACTGAATGAGCACGATGTTCAGCTGTGCTTGCACATTTCGCACTTACCAAGGTGGAAGAAAAAGTAGTTCCCACCAATTGCGTTCTCAAGATCTCAATGATTTAGTTACTTTACACGGAGTTTCTTTTAATGAAGTGCATTATCTCAAGTAAATATCAAAAGTATCAATATTTTGATTTGAGAAACAATGTTAGAGCATAAAGTTCTGGTATTGGGGGTATCAATATTTTAGTATCAATCCGCACATTCATACCAACAATACTCAATTTACATTCCGTGACCTGAATATCAACCGAGTTTTAGCGATATTGTTATTATAAGTGCTACCGTTAAGGACCTAATGTTAGTGGCGTATTGATTAAAAAGAGGTAACTTCCTCATGCTGCTGTATTGACATCATCAGCTGGTGAGCTGCTTTCTCGCCTCGGACCTCGTGAAAGTTAATTCTAGATATAAGTCATGCTTCTCATCTGGATAGTGTCAGGACTTGGTCCTTGGGCTTTGTTTTTCCGGAAGGCAACGGAAAGTTGGCTCGGGCGAGACGGGAATGTGAGTACATGATTTATTAAACTCTATCAAAAAAGAACAAACGAAAGGCGCGCACAAGGGCGGAGGTACAAAACTTGGCTAATGAAAACAAAAAACTTGCACAAAGGCAACAGCTATAAACATGAAACAAAAACGTACTTGGCATGGGACTGTGAACATGGCATGAAGAAGAGTGATCATAAAGAGTGATGTTGCCAGAAAGACAGCCTGGCAACTCGAAGCTTAAATAATAGTGACATGATTAGTGAAAACAGGTGCGTGACTCAAAACGTGAAACAGGTACGTGACGTGACAGGTGAAAACTAATGGTTGCTATGGTGACAAAACAAGAGAGTGAAACCAGGAACTAATAAGCGTCCAAAAAACAAACAGCACATGGCCAAACAAAAACATGATCAACACAGACATGACAGATAGTACAATGACGTGGGCATGAAATGAGAAGTTGGTACACTTTGACAGCCAATTTAGACCTGGAAATGGTGAAAAATACCTAAAAAGACGCTTTGCTCCACGCCCCTTTGTATGAGTCGTTGTTCATCTAAACTGCAATATATCAACATCCTAACAGTCGGCATCCCAATGACAGCAGACACTGTACAGTAAGTGATGTTTTATTATGTTGGTTGGCTCTCACGAGGTCTGCAGCGAGTAGTAATCAGTGATGTAATCAGTAATCAGCGACTATGAAATCATTGCGCCGCCGTAGGCTTAAAATGAGCAAAATACGTAAATATTAAATGTTATTGTGAATGTGTCTGGATATTTTTTTTAAAGTGCTTTATAGGCAGAATAGAGCGACGAGGCTCAATTGTAAGCATGTATTTGCTGTTTAGAATGCGTAAAAAAAGCAACACATATTTGTTCTTGTCTTGCATAAGGATTGTGAATGATTGTCACAATGATTGGCAAAAATTCCCAAAAAGTGCAGTTCCCCTTTAAGCTACCTAAGCTGCTTTTAATTGATCTCATAACATCTTTGAACAGTTGGTAGGAAACCCGAATAACAATCGCTCAGCCAGGCGCAATTGAGGATGGGGGGGGATCAGCCTCTTTGTAAACACTCCTCTATACTCTCAATGGATGAGGAGACAGTGGGATTAGGAGGGGGTCCTCTTTAGGCTTGTGACATAACTCATCTCATCCACCGGGTGTAGGTCGAGGGGCTTGTTTTCGCACCATTTTGAGCCGTGCGGCCAACTGTTGGACAACCTGCTCCCTGCCGTGTGTTTGGTACACAGCAGAAGCCATTCACAGTCAAGTCGAGGGGGTTGGTGCTTGTAAATTGTATGGCAATCACAGATTTAATCATATGCACTGCGTGCCAGGGGGAACCTCCACACTCTGAAAGCCCTCCACTGCCCATCTGCAAATAATCAGTCAAGCACTGCGGGGTACTGGCACATACACCGTTTTTTTCGCCCTTCTGTGTGTGTTGCTTTTTTTTTCAAATAACTGTTAGTGTCTAGCAGTTAGACGCTGCCTGGCCAAAAAAAGGTCACAAAATCTAGCTTTAATACGCCGGGGCATCTTTTCCACAAGCTCCTGTCCTGAGTTTCTTTAATTTTGTTATTGTTGATGAGATATTTCGATCACTGTGTAAATCTCAAATGCTTGTTGGAGTTTAGGTTTAGGCTCTCTGGTTGCTATCCATACACTTGGGTAAAACGGATTCCATCCTATTTGGGTCCCACATCAACCTTAAGAAAGTCAATGACTTCACTATAAAAGTGGGTGACATTGTTATCACCAGGAAAGATGAGGTCACCTACCTAGGTTCCATTCTAGAAGCTAATCTTTCCTGTGATAAAATGGCAACCAAGGTAATCAAAAAGGTCAACCAACGAACGAGATTTCTCTATAGAATCTCCTCTCTGGTCAACAAAAGCACCATGAGGATTCTGGCGGAACTCTCGTTCAACCCTTTTTCGATTACGCATGCACCTCCTGGTACCCTAGCACCTCCAAAACCCTCAAATCTAAACTCCAAACATCCCAGAACAAGCTAGTCAGATTACTTCTAGACCTCCACCCCAGATCCCACCTCACTCCTACCCACTTCTCCAAAGTGGTCTGGCTCAGGGTGGAGGACAGAGTAAAACAACTTGCACTGAGCCTAGTCTATAAAATCCGCTACACCTCCCTGATACCGAAGTACATGTCAAACTACTTCCTTAATGACCGCCATAACCACAACACCAGGGGGAGCTCCACTAACCACGTTAAACCCAGATTCCGAACTAACAAAGGTCTTAACTCATTCTCTTTCTATGCCACATCAATGTGGAATGCGCTCCCAACAGGTATAAAAGAAAGTGCATCTCTATCCTCCTTCCAAACCGCAATAAAAGTTCACCTCCAGGCAGGTACAACCCTAAACTAACACCCTCCCCGGATTGTTAATAATCACATGTAAACAATCAAATGCAGATACTTTTTCTTATGCCTTCTGATCTCTCTCTCTCTCTCTCTCTCTCTCTCTCTCTCTCTCTCTCTCTCTCTCTCTCTCTCTCTCTCTCTCTCTCCCCCCCCCCTCTCTCTCTCTCTCTCTCTCTCTCTCTCTCTGCCCACTACTTGCTGTACATATCCTACCAAGTCAGACCTACACTGTTCCAATATCTATTTCTCTGTTCTCAATTGTTGATGACTGATGATAACAACCAAACCCAACCCCCCCTGCCCCCTCCACACTCCGGATTGTAAATAATGTAAATTATTCAATGTGATGATCTTGTGTGATGACTGTATTATGATGATAGTATATATCTGATAGTATATATCTGTAAGTGGACCCCGACTTAAACAAGTTGAAAAACTTATTCGGGTGTTACCATTTAGTGGTCAATTGTACGGAATATGTACTTCACTGTGCAATCTACTAATAAAAGTCTCAATCTCAATCAATCAATCCAATTCATCTGTGGAAGTGATGTTTCATGCTGCCCTCCTTACCACTCTTTTTCAAACTATTGATGAAACAACCTGGTGAGTACTGTACTCAGGTAGTCAGCTGACCTTCTTTGGGCTTTAGCTGCAACTATTGATTATTTTAGTAATCGAGTAATGGGTTGCAACAATTAATACATTAAATCGATTAGTTTGATAGAAATAACTTTGAATTGTAGTATGTTGCTTCAATTAATCATTTAATGAGTGCACCTAATACAAATGTATCAAATCCGGAACGCATGGTGTGACTGTAATTTAAAATACGTAGTTTCCACATGCCTGCCGCAATGAAGCACACATGGGTTTATGAGGTGGTGTGTGAGTACCGTTATATGTGTGGCAGTGAACAGGGGGGAGTTTTTGTTTTGAATTTAATCATGCACACATGTTACAAGTGCCATTTCAATGTTGATGACGTGCATTTATTTGCAAAACAGAACAAAGGTTATGACAAGCAGAAACATCTTACTGTATTTCAACAATTTTCCCAAAAATACGCATTGAGGCTACAGTATAAACTGTGTTTTATCCGATTACTCGATAAATCGAACCAACTAATCTATAGATTACTGGACTACTAAAATAATCAGTATCTGCATCGCTAATCAAGTAATATATTGATTTCTTTGTTTGATTAATTAAGTAATCGAACAAAACACACGTTACAACTTCAATGGGTGTTTTAGGGAAAATTGTTGAAATAAACAACAATGTTTCTGCTTGCATAATTCCATTCTTTGGAATTGCACTTTTGACATGTGTGCATTAAAAAATGTAATTTAAAAATAGTGATCTAAATCTGTTTTGTTAAGGACTGCTACAAACTGGGCTGGTTAGCTTTTGATTGATTGATTGAAACTTTTATTAGTAGATTGCACAGCACAGTACATATTCCGTACAATTCACCACTAAATGGTAACACCCGAATAAGTTGTTCAACTTGTTTAAGTGGGAGTCCACATTAATCAATTCATGATAAATACAGCTAACGCTAGCAAGCATGTCCACGGCTTCTACAGTTATGAAGTTACTTTGCTTGAGACTGTGGCTAGCTTAGCTCGCTAGCTTAGCAGCTAGCTAGCTGAAAATGAAGTGGTGAAACAAAGCGAGCAAGTGCTTTGTTAATTCGATTAGACTACAAAATATGTCGGAGAAGTGCTAAAGAAGGCTTTAGAATATTCAAAAGCACACAAAATAGAAAGATAGCACTTAGCTTTTACGACGACGAAGTAGCACGAAGGAGCAGAGCCGAGACAACAGCAGGGTGAATGAGCAGCACCGTGAACTATTGTTTTCTTTGTTGGAAAAAAGATAAGGATTTCTATATCATCTGATCTCTGGAATAACGCAATTGGTATTTCATGGATCCTAAAGACCGCGTTATACCGAACTGTGAGTGTATCATAGTTTAAAGAACTATTTTAAACTATATTAGACTTAGAGACTTAGACTTCCTTTTATTGTCATTCAAATTCGAACCTTACAGTACAGATAAGAACAACATTTCGTTGCATTAGTGCAGGATAAAAGAGCAATAAGGTGCAGATATAAATACATACTGTAGATTACTGTACAGATAAATATATTGCACTTTTGTATATGCATCCACGTTTATGGATTTATGTTATATTGTCTTTATATTACAGCGAGTTAATCCGTTTTTGGGAGGAATTGAGGGGATTATTATGATGCGTTCAAGAGTCTTATGGCCTGAGGGAAGAAGCTGTTACAGATATATATAAAGTAGCCAATGAAAATATGCACAACCGTTGTCATTTTGGAAAGTGGTGCATGTCAAGTCGATTGGGTATTTTCCTCCAGTCTATATTTATCGCAGTAACAGAGAAACGCATGTGTTAGAGATCATTGACCAATAGGTCTAAAAATTCTTCATACTTTTCAAGCCCTCAAGGTTCTTTTGACAGCTTTATACACAGTCCGTCTGGCATGTACCAGGAGCTATCCAAATCGTTCAGCAGTGTTGAGTCCCAGACACGCTTGAAACTCAATTTGGCCACACTGTACTTGCCGAGCATAGCTGTTTTTATGTCTAACAATAACAACATTTGTGCATTTTGGAACAATCATGGAAAAGGTTTGCCATAGATGTGATACGTGCATGCATGCATGCGCAGCATTACCGAGTGATGCGTAAGAGGGAGGATTTCAAGGAGTACTGTAACTGTATGTGTTTGACATGTCAGTGCTGTCTTTATTATAGCAGTGGTGCCGAAATCCACTGCATCACACTGTTTCCGATATTTTCTTCCGCTAATGCAACTATAAAAGCTAATCGGGAAATATGACATGCCTCTCAGACAGTGGTGCTAGAATCTCTGTGACCGAGTCAATCAATACTCAATACAAATATTATTTAATGTGTCATGTTTGATATAGTCTTGTACATTTAATACACTATATTGCCAAAAGTATTTGGCCACCTGCTTTGACTCACATATGAACTTGAAGTGCCATCCCATTCCTAACCCATAGGGTTCAATATGTTGTCGGTCCACCTTTTACAGCTGTTACAGCTTCAACTCTTCTGGGAAGGCTGTCCACAAGGTTGCGGAGTGTGTTTCTAGGAATTTTCGACCATTCTTCCAAAAGCGTATTGGTGAGGTCACACACTGATGTTGGTCGACAAGTCCTGGCTCTCAGTCTCCGTTCTAATTCATCCAAAAAGGTGTTCTATCGGGTTCAGGTCAGGACTCTGTGCAGACCAGTCAGGTTCATCCACACCAGACTCTGTCATCCGTGTCTTTATGGACCTTGCTTTGTGCTCTGGTGCACTGTCATGTTGAAAGTGGAAGGGGCCTGCTCCAAACTGTTCCCACAAGGTTGGGAGCATGGAATTGTCCAAAATGTTTTGGTATCCTGGAGCATTCAAAGTTGCTTTCACTGGAACTAAGAGGCCAAGCCCAACTCCTGAAAAACAACCACACACCATAATTCCTACCACTTGGTGGCTGAGTTGCTGTTGTTCCCAAACTCTTCCATTTTCTTCTAATAAAGCCGACAGTTGACTTTGGAATATTTAGGAGCGAGGAATTTTCACGACTGGATTTATTGCACAGGTGGCATCCTATGACAGTTCCACGCTGGAATTCACTGAGCTCCTGAGAGCAGTCCATTCTTTCACAAATGTTTGTGGAAACAGTCTCCATGCCTAAGTGCTTGATTTTATACACCTGTGATTAGGACACCTGATTCTGATCATTTGGATGGGTGGCCAAATACTTTTGGCAATATAGTGTAGCTGTCAGTGGACCTAATGTGAATGTTTATCATGTAAAGTAGATGAAAATGTAGAGTAGAAGGTCCCACTGCCCAATAATTATCCCGCCCACTAGAAGCAAGCATGATCCCCATTATCACTTTCTATTCTCTGGCTAATGATGCCACCTGCTGACTACATCAAATCCCACTTGAGTAGCACTGCCAGGAGCAACATAGACGCCCAGATGTTTAAACAGGTAATGAATATGCACTCGCAGCCAGCGTGGTGACAAGTTGCCATGTGATACCGTTAACCCCTTCACATCTCCAGCAACTAATTTGAATTCCCAAACGTCTGCTGCAGCGAGTTTCCGAGCATTTCCTAGTCGGTTCAGACTGATGTGCTGTCGCGGACTGCGTCGCCAGATGTCTTAAGGGATGAAAGTGTTTAGATGAAACAAGCGTGGCCCAGCAGGGTGGAGGGAGTGAAGTCAGAGACGCGTGACGTTTTGTACCGCTGATGACAGTTGGGAACAGGGTTTGCGGGATGCGTTTTAGGCCAAAATCCACACAAAATAGTCATGACGTGTAGCTGATTATGTCCTTATTTCAACAAAGAATAACAGCGGCAGACGTTAGACAAACAATAGAGTGGGAAACTGTTTAAAACTTCATATGAATGGATGTTTGGTCCTTGGTGTTCAATTTCATTACGTTCTCGCATAAGACCTGATAGGTGAAGTTGTAGACGATGACGGTTCAAATATAAATACCAAGACAGACCGTTCCATCACACACCCCCAGGCACTGAAAATCAGGCCTCTGTGCGCTGAAAGCTTACACGGTCCCCCAGTTTGTGGTTGTGCGTGTTAATGTTGGAACCCGGCACTTCAGTGCAATATAATATGTTGATGAGAGAGAGAACCCTCCAAGTGGCTGCTTTAAACTTGCCACTCTAGCCTCTGGAAAAAGAGAAGACAACCCTGCAGATGTCTGTTGACGCGACTCTCTCAAATGATGCCCCTCTAATCCAGGTGATGTGACCCCAAACTCGTGTGGCACCGGCCGACCGACACATGGAGGGCTTTGCAGAATGGCTGAAAAGCGGTCGGAGGTTTCTCAACGTCCGTAGCGGTTGTGCTGGCAAGAAGGGGCGGGGGCTTTTTAGGGCGGACGAGGAAGGCATATTTAAGCAGATCAGCTGGAACCAACTGAATGTGAACAGCATCACCTGAGAGGGATTACAGCGAGCCGAGTCTTGACCTGAACCCGAGCTCTAGCAACACAACTCTCTGTCTTTTTTTTTTGTTCTCAGGCCCCATTCGCCAATGCCTCAATAAGTACAAGTGTGTGTGTGTGTGTGTGTGTGCGGCACTAGAGGAAGAGCTAACAAATACAAGATCATCGTGCAGGTGCATGTTCGTGGTGCGCTAATCAATGCATCAAGCCCAGAACAATAATACACACTCTTTCTGACAAGTACCCTATTGACCTTCCCCTGTCACCTCCTCACTCATTGGACAATAAACCACAGCCTGTCCTGTGGATTATCACAGAACCTGTAACAGACAATGAATCACTTTAGGACCGTATTGATAAATCACATTAGTCTGACCCTGCCTCCGAACTCAAAAGACTAGCTCCTTGTTTGACCTACTAACCCGGGCATGTCGACCTTGCCTGTAACGTCAGCTTCTGCTCCGAGTCACAGCGTATCAGATGAACCTGGTGAAAGGCGCTTCAGTGTGCTCAGGCCATGCTACACTGCTGAAAGCTGGAAGCACAGGAGAATGCATGCAGTGGCATGAACTAGTTGTGACACAGAGATTATTTTTTAAGTTGAACTGCAACTGTATTTTTATTTTTTCTTAACAAATTGATTAACTATTCCCCTGCTGTCTCAGAATTAGGGATAAGTACCTTTTCACATTTGAATTTATACGCTACCAATTACGATATTTGTACTCAACGGTAGCAATTTTTTGTATATTGATAATGTTAAATATTTATTAAAATATTGTTTTCTGAGCTCTTTTTTTCAGTTATCTTATTTTCTTACATGTCTGTGTTTCATTAGCAAGTACTGTACTGTACTGTATTATATAGTAGACTTGGCCTGCAGTTGCAACTCCAAGACGTTAGATGGAACAGGGGGTTAGTGCATGTGCCTCAGAATACGAAGGTCCTGAGTTCGATCCTGGGCTCGGGATCTTTCTGTGTGGAGTTTGCATGTTCTCTCCGTGACCGCGTGGGTTCCCTCCGGGTGCTCCGGCTTCCTCCCACCTCCAAAGACATGCACCTGGGGATAGGTTGATTGACAACACTAAATTGGCCCTAGTGTGTGAATGTAAGTGTGAATGTTGTCTGTCTATCTGTGTTGGCCCTGTGATATAGTGGTGACTTGTCCAGGGTCTACCCTGCCTCCAGCACCCCCCGCGACCCCAAAAGGGACAAGCGGTAGAAAATGGATGGATGGATGGCAGTAGTTTATGGACTAAAGTGTGTTGGCTTAGTCAGGAAGCAGTCTTTGCCATTAGGTTGAGTCTGCCAGTCTTTTCTTTTGTTGAGCTATACAAAGTTTGTATACTGTAAGTATTGTATTTATTACACATCAGCTGTGTAATTAGCTTGATACTTATTACTCAATGCTAGCACATTATGAAAATTTAAGTCTTGCTCTACTTTTTGCTACTGGATGTGACATCACGTGCAATAATGGTATCGTAATATTGATTTTACGTGAATTGGTACCCAGTAGTACCGACAGACTTTGACTGATACCTATACAAGTTCCAAATTCTCACCCTAACCCATTTCTATTCAGAAATTTGTTTTACTAAGTTAAATTAACATAACACATGTTCACAGAGACTGAGATGGAATATATGGGTCAAATGCAGAGAATAATTTCGCCACACCTAGTGTGTGTGTGTGACAATCATGGGTACTTTAACTTTAACTTTAATATGTATCAGTAAGATCCAATAACAGCTGCATGTGAATAGTACGATACAAAAAAATAAAAAAGCACTGAATCCAGAAGTCGATGAGGTGGCGACTTGTCCAGGGTGTACCCCGCCTTCCGCCCGATTGTAGCTGAGATAGGCTCCAGCGCCCCCGCGACCCCGAAGGGAATAAGCGGTAGAAAATGGATGGATGGATGGAATCTAGAAGTGTTAATTTTGACAACAGTTTTTAATTTTGTCCTTTGACAAAAATGTATTTTAGTTTTAGTCATATTTTAGTCATCTAAATTAATATAGTTTTAGTCGATCAAATTCCTCAACATTTTAGTCGATAACAATTACAGTACATTTTTTCGACTTAATATAAAATTTAACGGATAACATATCTTTGAGGATGACTTGATATCACTTTTATTAGGGTTAATGCAGAACATCTCAATCACTAAATTCACCACAAGACCTGCGCTCCATTAATATTTCAATTAGTACATTTTACATTAACTTTACTGTGTGTTATTATTTTAGCTATAATTAAGCATCGTTTTCAAATGTTGAATATTATATGACTAAATATGAAGAAACTAGTTTTACTTAATATTTTGTATAACTACACTGAGTTGCGCAAACGGCGTCTTGGCCGCTGTCCCATCTAAATATACCAACTAGTGTTATAGATCTAGGACGTATATGTATCTCACATACCTGTCCTCCTTTGTGTGTTGTCAAGTTGTGCAATTGATAGCTTAACAGTGTGCCAAGGACATCGATTATAGTGCACTGTACAAAAAGCTTGCTCATTAGATTGACGAGCAAGCTCGCCCATAGTGTACTACAAATGTAGTGGTTGAGTAAGCAGTTTTGCTCCAGCTCTACTATCTTTCATCGTAACAGTAATTCAGTACAGTATGAGTCATTTGGAAATATTAGCATCGGCCTACTTACTGTTGCGTAGATGTCCTGATGATTAGCCTGCAGATGGCGCTTCACCTTGGTTGTATTTTTACCGGAGAAAATGGAGCCACAGGGCAGAGGGTTTCCAACGTTTAACGTTGTCTACAGTGGAACAAAAGGTGACGTGAGTTCATAAGTCTTCTCTTTTTTTCCAGGCGTAGAAGACATATTGTAATGATGTGTGTAACAATAGAGTAGGGAAGGATGTAACGATATGAGAATTTCATATTGTGACCAAAATTATCACGGTTTACATTAATATCGTGGTATTGTTGAATGTACTCAAAAGGTTTTGTAAACATAACTGAAATAAATACACACACAGTTAGAAAACTCAATATTTTGCATGTCTTGTGTTTCTTATGTTTCACTAAAGTGTTTTAGTTTTAGTGATTTATCGGTTTTATAATTAAAGTTGAAATTGTACTGTAAATATCAGTTTGTACTGAAGCACTTTACAATTTATGCAAATGAAAAAGGCATAATAGATCAAATCTATTATAATTACGAATTACTTTTGGCGTGGGTTGCCCTACTCTGTTCAGCGGTACTTGAACGCACCATAAAACATCTCCGTGTATAGATAGATAGGAAAGATCGATCATCATAATTTCGTTCTCAGAGAGCAGAGCTTGTACGTTCAATGTGCCCAACTGAATATCTTTGTTTCTCAGACACTAATGTGTTGCTATATGTTTGGATTGGAGTATATTGTTTTAACGGTGAAAGAAGAATGTCTCTCGTTTTCATGTTAGCATTTAAGCTAGCGAGTCCGTGAGTTTATCAAATTGCAGTTATCAATTTCACTTTTTCGATAATTTTAAATTTTAAAGGGTAATACTAACCGTCAGGAGTTTTGTCGCGGTCATCATTAAAACCGTTTATCGTTTCATCACTGCAATACAGTCTTGTTTCCCAGTGAACAAATCCAAACACCGTGTCTTAGCAGTCATAGTTCTGATTGGATCTCCATGCATTAGATTAGATTTTATTTGTCGACTAAATTGTCAATTTCGTCATTGATTTTGTCAACGTGCAATTGTTGTGATTCGTTATCGTCCTATTTTAGTCTTGAAAATAGGTCATTGACGATAACTTAGACGAAAAACATTTTTCTACAAAATTAACACTGGAATCCAGACAGTGATTCGGCTCATCCCCAAAATGTAATAACTTATTCCTACTTTATTTGGGACATTACCTGAAAAGTAGATGCAATTCTGCCAATGACTTTTTGAGCTCTATTATTCAGAAACGGAGTGCACACTTTTGTCTGTCTTCACTGTCTTTGTCTCTGTGGGTGTAGGCGGGGCTACATACAAACACATACCGTATTTTTCGGACTATAAGTCGCAGTTTTTTTCATAGTTTGGCCGGGCTCCAGTGCGACTTATATATGTTTTTGTCCTTCTTTCTTATGCATTTTCGGCAGGTGCGACTTATACTCCGGTGCAACTTATACTCCGAAAAATACGGTATATACACAGAAGAGTCGATTGTAGAAATTATCGAGTCTCACCCAAAATATAAACAGTTGTTTTTTTATCCCATTTTGGACATTTCCTGACAGTTTCATAAAAATCCGCCCATAACATTTTGAGTCATTTTGCTAACTAACAGACAGAAATATAAGCTAATAGCAACGATCAAATGCGTTTGTGGCAAAGGTAACAAATTGCGCTCTGACTTTGTCACAGAAGTGTTAGCAGTGATGTCCAGTGATGCTCGTACTGAGCTACATTTCTATTATGAAAAAGTGACAAAATATTAGCCTTTAAGTAGTTCTAACGCAACAATTGACATACGTTTTGACCATGTTACTCAAACAAGTATTATTTTGTAAAGGTGTTTCTTCAGCCCCTTCCCTGCATGCATGATTGGATAGTTATTTTCGTCTCGTTTTTATACGTCGACTAAATTGTCAATTAATTTTGTCATTGTTTTCGTCAACGTGCAATTGTTGTGATTTGTTATCGTCCTATTTTAGTCAGGGGAAAATAGGTCGTTGACGATAACTTAGACGAAAACATTTTTTTAACGAAATTAAAACTGGATCATCCCCAAAATGTAATCACTTATTCCTACTTTATTTGGGACATTACCTAAAAAGTAGATGAAATTCTGCCAATGACTTTTTTAGCTCTATTTGGCCAAATGACAGAAACAGAGTTAACACTATTGTCCGTCTCCATTGTCTTTGTCTCTGTGGGTGTAGGCGGGGCTACACACACACACATATACACACAGAAGTGCACATAGTAGACATTTTTTTTATCCCATTTTGGACAGTTCCTGAGTTTCATAAAAATCTGCCCATAACAATTTGAGTCAGTTTGCTAACTAACAGACAGAAAGACAAACTAATGTCTAGTGATGCTCGTACTGAGCTACATTTTTGTTTTGAAAAAGTGACAAAATATTAGCCTTTAAGTAGTTCTAACGCAACAATTAACATATGTTTTGACCATGTTACTCAAACAAGTATTATTTTGTAAAGGTGTTTCTTCAGCTCTTATTTTGGACCGGATTTTTCAGGTATACCTAATGCATTGTGGAGTGAGTATATTTGGAAAATAGTGTATAGGGAGCTTTTTATCTTTCCTTTTTGGAGGCTGGAAGAGGTACACAACGGGATCCTCTCTTCCACCCTCCATCATTGTCATGACAGGATCCCATATGCTGGCAAGGCTGAATGCCAAACAGATGTTTTTGTTTTAAGCGACATTTTACCACAGTGTAAAACCAAATTTTTCGGAAATCTGAAATGAAATGAACATATTATGCAAAAGCTCAGGCTGCCCACATTTCCATGGGGCCTTAGGAAACTCTGCAACTGCGGACAAAAAGTGCAGTGTCTCTCTAAAGCGAGGGAGATTTTATTTTTAAGCCTCACCAACTGTATACATTGTTCCCCTGTGTATACACTCCCCTGAGGCAATTACACCTCGCTCCGTTTCCTCATAAAGCTACTAAATATGAACAGCCAATTTGGTCCCAATGTCTCAAGTTTATTGGGTCGTAAAATTTGTAATGCGTGGATCATTACTAAGTGCCACACATAAAACAACAACACAAAAGACGTATTTTTTGAGAAAAAAAAAATAGTCATGTAAGTGTTTCACAGGTAGGAGAGCTGCCCAGAACCCTCAGGCTTGGAGTGAAAGGCACTTTCAAACTACTTTTCCTCCCACATTGCTAATACACACATTGGAAGAAATTCAGGGAAGAGCTGTGCAGAGGTAAAGTTGTGAATACAATTGGCAACCATTGTGTTTTCCCTCAATTAATCTGATAATAGGAATTTAGTAAATAGTCCAATTTCCCCCAGTTGACTGAACATACACCTGGATCAAACTAATACACTTGTTTTCTTGCCAGGACAATAGTGTGTTGGAAGCAGCTGTACAATAGTCCTAGTAGAGTACAGTGCAACCTTGATTCACAAACGCCTCTATCTGCGACCTTTTTGGTTTACAAACCTTTACTTTGCGCCAAATATGTGTGTGAACCATGTCTTGCCGTACAAACGCTTCAGTCATTCATTCATTCATTCATTCATTTTGGATGCAGCTTGAAACCATTGTACTTTGCGCAGGTCAGTGCGGTGTGAGCCTGTCTTACAGGTTACTCTGTGTGATCAGAAACACTTTAAATGTGTCCAAACTCTCACAGTCTCGCTGTATAGCTTTGGGTTGCTAGACAACCGCTTTGCGCTAGTATTTTAGCTCGTTAGCCTGCGGCTTGCGGCACTTTCAGTTCGAGGATTTTATCGGCAAAGGGCGCTTTGTCACGCCGCCGGTCTTTAATTGTGATGAGACCGAAAAAGATGCCACAGCGGACTTTTATAACAGCGAAGGGTAAGGCACTACCAGGACACAAGCCGATGAAGGATAACCTCACAATGTTAGTTTGTTTGGGACTATGCGAAGCCACTGCTCGTTTATCACTCCGAAACTCCCAAAAATGCCACAAATATTCGCAGACCTACAGTAAAAGTATTGTCCTTTTTTATTTTTTTTATTTTGCCAACATGGTGGTTAACGTTTTGGAGCACACCAAAAAGACTTTTGTGTGTGTTTCGACATTTAAGCTTGCTGTAATGTTGTTGCGTTGTGTGATTACATTGACTCTTATCGGCAACTTTTCGGTTTACGAACCATGTTCAAGAACCAATTCGAGTTTCCACTGCATTTGCAAGTTTCTAATAGTTACCTGCCAACTCCAGGAAGGACCTACCATATATGGGTGGTATTCAGTTTGTAATAATAGCTCGTATAGTGAGTAAACCTTTTTTCTGGGAGCGATTTGTGTCCTTCCCACATGTTCATTTGTTCCTCTTTTACCAAATGTTTGTCCCTCTTGAAGAAGGCATCTGCTGAATGTAATCTGAAAGAAATAGTGCGTCACTGTGGTCAAACTGTTCCGAGTCAATCAATGGTCGCCTTAACTGACTGGCCTGAAAGCAGTGTATAATACACACCAAATGCACACCTTTTAATAAAATGTATATCGCTATGTCCTTATGATGCTTTTTGTGGACAAAGCAATGCAATTTTATACTTCGAGAGACTCCTTGAGGAAATGAGCCAAGGTGTGCAGCAAATAGCACACACACTTTGGCACTATTCGTGTCAATAAAAAAAAACTAAGGAATAGCACTCTGGTTGCTAAATGCTGTGACAACCCCCTCAAATCCTTGACAGATGGACATGACTCGAACCTACCCCCCCATCTCGCTATATTTATGGGACCTCTAATTATGCTTACACACCACATCAAAATACGGCTCAGCATGCAACGCTTTTGTTATTGACAGGAAGTAAGTTGCTTAGATGCAATAAAACGTCTATCTGCAATACGGTGCGCCTGTAATTCCGCGACCCAAATATGGCCATTAATGTAAAGTAAGCTGCCCTCTCACTTCTTTGGTAGTGGAGGTCTGTCAAATCTCTGGAAACAACGGCTAACAAAATAGTCACTTAGTTAATGTGAAAGATAGATGGGTAGTGAAAAATAAAAAAGTTAAAATACAGGGTGACCCTATAGAACAAAACCCATAAAAATGTTATAAAATCTTACAAAGATCCAGCAACTTTCAACAAACCCTAAACATCAGTCTGTGTTCGATTATTCCCCAATGTTTCAGTTAGGGTTGCGCATTCTATACAAAATAAATGATATACATAATGCATGTTCATCAAAACATTCAGAATCAGAAGAGTTTTTATTGCCATTGTTTGAGAACGGGTTCACAAACTAGGAATTTTACTTGGCGCAATCGTGCAACATAAAACACATATAACACAGAATAGAATAACCGGATTATTCTCGCTGTGTCTCGCAAATTTGACAGGATCAAGTGAACAAACAGGTAATTTAGCATTCTCTCCGGCTGCTAATGTCCCTCCACATCGCAACGTCACTTCTAAGTCAGCAATCCTCACCTTCATGGCGGCAAATAAACTGTGTTTCTTACAAGTATCATCCCTGGAGGACGAGGAATAGCTAAACATGCTACGCGACACATTGTAGGAGAATATGCTAACCGCAACCTAGAGCTCGTGAACAGAGGTGGGTGGATCGAAACAAATATCGACAATAATGATACCAAGTATAGTATCAATACAAGGTCCATACTCTAATGGTTGGATCAATATTTTTTATAAAGCAAGTCAGCACATTTGTAGTTTTTTCGTGTCGCTGGGTTCCTGCCACCCTCCTCAATGTCGCTAAGTGCCAGTAAAAGCGATACAGACGTCTCAGGACTTGACAGATGTGTCATACAACTAGTTGTAAGTCCATGTATCATCCTATAAGTTATGAAACTATTTTATGAAGGTTGAAAAATCACTTAATGCTGCTTTAAGATGTGGCAACTTTTATTTTATTTTTAGGTACCGTATTTTTCGGAGTATAAGTCGCACCGGAGTATAAGTCGCACCTGCCGAAAATGCATAATAAAGAAGGAAAAAAACATATATAAGTCGCACTGTCCATCCATCCATCCCATCCATTTTCTACCGCTTATTCCCTTTGGGGTTGCGGGGGGCGCTGTAGCCTATCTCAGCTACAATCGGGCGGAAAGCGGGGTACACCCTGGACAAGTCGCCACCTCATCGCAGGGCTATAAAAACTATGAAAAAAACTGCGACTTATAGTCCGAAAAATACGGTAGTAGTAGTAGCAACTACCTTGTTAATTTATGGAATTCGGTCAACTTTTTTTGTTTTCACTTTATCAAACCGCACATGCAAGTGATGTCGATGCCAAATTGGGGCCTGTGCGCATTTATACTAGAGTCTTATAAAGATCACATTTTACTTGCTGTGTAAACAGTCAGCTGGAAAAAAAATCAGATTTCGAAAAAAATCTGATTGGGCCACTTTGACCTGCAGTGTAAACGTAGTCTTGGTCGCTTTGCATAAAAATCATCTTCTTTCCAAAATATATAAAATCAAGTAAATATGCTCCAAATGGAGGCAGACTTGCATGCAAAATTGTCAATTACTCAAACACATTCCTCTTTAGGATTTTAGAATTACATTTTTTTGTACAGTCCCAAACTCTCTGAACTTCCAAACCCAGTCAGAATTCTGCTTTTTGATTGCCTATGGCATTACTAAAGCTTTTATTTCGAAATATTGTTTGCTTGCATGATTAGTTGGAGAAATAGCCCTCCATGCAAAATGTATTTTCCTTAGTTGACAGAGACATGCGAGGGGAGACTATTGTTTCAATATTCCATGCACACATTACATAATAAACTTAACCCTAACCCTTATTTAAAGATTTGTGAGTTCCCTATTTTTGGGGTTGGGGTGGGGAGTCACCCTGAATATTATAGACTTAGCCAGACTACAGGTGGCCTCGATTTGAGACATTGTTTGACTTGGTTCGGTTTGAGCTGTGTTTACTGGAAAACTGAGCACCTTTAGTACTAAATATAAGCAATCTGTGGAATTATTAGTGTCGGGCTAGTTGGGAACAGGAGCAACGGATGCAATTTATAGTTACACTGGGCATGCTCAAGGCTGACTTGTCCAAGCTATGGAGCCTTGTGGTGTGAGGAGGGGGAAAGCCTCATGGCTCCATGCGGAGTGCAGAAGCACCAGGCGTGTTTCTAATCAGGAGCGAGGCTGGGAGTCATTACTGGGCCTTGATGCTTAATTCATTGTCTCTCAGTGAGTAAGAGGGTGTATGGGGTAACAGAAAGGGGAAATGTTGCTTGCATGTCAGATGCAAAGAGGTCTTGGAAGGTCGTCGGTGTTGCAGTTAAGTGGTCAGAATGAAAAGCGCATTGGGCAGGTATGCAAGCGCCATATCAGTTGATGAGACGTTTTACGATATGCATCTGTCTGTTTTAGGATTATCGCAATAGGGCTGTTGTATCAATCCTGTAATGGAGGACAACAAAGTGTATTGTCATGCTCGAGCGCCTCAAGCTCACACCTCTCTGTTGTCACTCAACATGAAAGGACATATGCGATTATTTGGAATGAGAAAGCTTTGTCTTTACACATCTGCCTCCTAAACTGGCTGTCACTGTAAGCCTGTTACTCATGTCTTGCCTCTCATCTCTCCTCTGGCTTTCAATGTGGTGAATAAATTATGTGGTGCATATTAAACTGTCCCTTTTTTCTTTTACTGGATTTCCTCATCGTCACAGCTATGATTTCTGCTACACCTTGCAAGCCAAAACCAGCTGACTGCTTGTCAGAAATGGACCTTATGTTAGCAGGGGATCAGATGACTGACTACATGTCATGAAAGTTGTCCCTCAAACTGGCAGGATTGTCACCTAGCTCCGGCCCACTGTTTTGGCTCTGTCAGTTCTGCTTGTTATTATTAGCAGACAAAGTGCCAATGAACTCTCTGTCAGTTGGAAACCAAACAGCAGCCAAAGATTGCAGCCATCTGGTGAATATTAAAACAGGTGAGTGTCGTGGGGTCAGTATATTGGGCCTATGATTTTTTTGGTAGCCAGACACCAAAGTCAGTATAATATCACGGTTTTCTAATTTGAGAATGTTGGATTATTATCCCCGTAAGGGCAGTAAAGTTGTATATTGTCTGGGAAGAAAAATGGACTCTAACAAATGTAAGCCCATGTGTGTAGTATAGTCGGTTTCAAATTGAATAGCCAACAATAGCTGAAGCTTGTTTAAGAAAATCACTTACATTTGGAAGGGTTGAGCATTGTCTTCCATCAAAAAGTCCACGGTGTCTCCAATAAAACAAACTATATTTATCCCTCCAGATGAGATCCGCACATGCAGATATGCTTTGATGGAGTTTTGATGTAGGCTCTTACCGACTAGACCTGACAAAGTGTCAATACTGCATTGGAGCCTTGAGTATTGGCCGATACCAATATTGGTCCAATATTATATCAACAGATATCTTAGATACTGGTAGAAACTATTTGACCAAGAGAAATGACACAAACAGAGAACAATTGTCGGTTTTTAAAACACTAACATATTTATTATTAATGCTCTGGAATGGACTTATGTTTTCTTTACGTTGAAGTGGCATCAGTTTTTTGGCAACACCAAGTGGCCATACATTTTCAATCAGTTAGGCTCATGATGCGAACATATGCAACTGTAATGATTTTATACTTGTTTATATTGATTGTGCAATATTGTTCAATTAAGTGCACCAAACACATACGTGTAGCTTGTTTGCTATTGTGTGCTTAGCTGTTGTGGAGCTGTGAGCTCTTAGAAGTTTTATAGCCTACCATGTTTACCTCTTGTAAAGGACTTCAATTAAATACAAGAAAATACTAACTTTGTGTGCTTATTGGAAGACATTTAGATGTTGACTGGCTGTACAAATTTGCACAGGTACACATGCTACAGGAGTGCTTGTATCCGAGAATTTGGATGACAGCTGTATTTTTGCTGATACCAAACCGATAACTGATACCAATATTGGGTCGGGACATCCGTAGTATGGCCTTTCATCCAGAGATATTACATAGTCTTCACAATTTTGAACAATTTCCCTTGTGGATCATTAAAGTTTGTCTAAGTCTAAGTCTAAGTCTAAGTCTAGTGCGCCGTTCCTGTCTGAACATGACTTTTTTTGCTGGCTGTGATTTTCGACACCTTAATGACTTCCAAAGGGGTAAATATTTTCCATAGGTCTTCTCATTGAGCACCTCACCTTGGTTTGGGAATGTTCAGTATCGCCAATAAGAACAGTGTTAATCCCTCAAGATGAGATCCACACATGCAGCGATGCTTTGATGAAGTTATTTAGGCTCATCCTGATAAATGACACTAAAATAGGGATAGACCCTAAATCCGGTACTTTTTTGGCACCGACCGAATCCCGCCTGTCAAATAGTGCCTTGTTACGGTACCTGGGTTGTACGAGGGATGTAGCGATAAACCTTAACAATGATAATCACAGTAAAACTCCAGATGGTTAGTATTACCGTTTTGAATTAGGTTGATCGAAAAACCATGATTGATAACTGCACTTTGATGAACTCCTAAACTGACTTGCGCTAGCTCGTTAGCTTAAATGCTAACATTAAAACAAGCAGCAGCTTTGCGTTTCATTTACCTCGGAAGTGGGAAGTCGGAGCTGGGAATGACATCACAGCCGAGTTGAGAGCGTTCCAGTTACAATGTCGGAAAACAAGATGGTCACATAAACTACAGCTATTTCTGCAACAATTAAATACGGTGAAGGAAGAGGAAACATGAAATACATGTAGTTTACATTACGGTAACGTTACCAAATGTAAACGTACAATAATACATTGTTCATCACTGATTTACTGCGACAAAAAAAATAATCTGAAATGCTAATAACGGCTGTTATAGAAGCTTATTGTTTGTATCCAGAGCAGACATCTTTGAAACGAACTCGGGGGTGGTGAGAATGCTCCGACTTTCCAAGTCGGAAACCAGACTTTGAGGGACGTTCCAGTTGAAATTCCGACCAGGAACTCGGAAATTTCGTCTGCCCAGTACAAATGGAATGCACCATCAGTTTAAGGTCCGCTGAGAAGGACAACCAGAGAGCAGAACGCCCACCAGAAATAATGCATAATAATACATTTTATTTGCAATGCACTTTTTATTTAAATAGATCTGAAGTTGCAGATACAAAGTACAAACCAATATTTAAAAAAAAGAAAGTTTAGCCATTAAAACAGATTGAACACTAAGACTAAAATACTATCTGTGAAGCATAAGAAATACAAAACATTTGTGTATTTATTTTAGTTATTTAAAAAAATCTAAAGATTTCAGTTTGTGTAGAAGTACTTTTTGTGCACATTCAACAATATTGAGATTATAATAACGGTGCTAATTTTGGTCATAATAACCGTGATATAAAGTGTTCCTATTGTAAAATGTATGTTTTCCCATTACTAACACTACTGCACTTTTGGGGGGGATTTTGCCTATCGTTCACAATCATATTGAAAGACATGATGACGGATGTAAATATTTTTTTTAATGCATTCTGGTTTGTAAATAAACGGAAGTAAAAGTCCGCTAATATCTGACTCAATGGGCTCTATTTCGCCCATAAAACCCAATTAAAAAAACATTAAAAAAAATGGCAATAATACTTCATTTACATTTTGTGACTTGAATATGAACCAAGTATTAGTGATATTGTTATAATAAACACTAACGCAGACAAATTAGTTATAGCGGCGCCGTGATCACGAGCTTGTGTGCCAACGTCGACATGATCAACTGATGAGCTGCTTCCTCGTTTCCTTGCTCGTCAAACTTTATTGTAGATCGTAAATCATCCCTCTCACCTGGATAGTAGAAAAAACAAGCATGTATTCAGACAAGTTGGTACACTTTGACAGCCAATTTAGACCCGAAATGGCGAGAACGACACAAAAAAACGCCCGGTTACACCCCCTTTTCTTCGCGAGGCTTATAAATCATTCTTCATCTAAATGGGAATATATGAACATACTAGCAATCGGCATCCTAATAACAGCATAACTTGTACAGTTAGTGATATTTTGTTATGTTTATTGGCTGTCAATGTTGCAATGAGCAGTAATCAGTGATGGAGTTGGAAAAAAAAACATTTTGAAATGACTGCGCCGCATACGCTTAAAATTATTAAAATACTTAAATATTAAATGTTATTATAAATGTGCTCAATACTACATTACATATACAGTATACTTACATCATGTGTCATCTATGTAAAACCTTAATTGAGGTGTTTGAATGTTTTTAAGGGCTTTATATGCAGAATAGAGCAGCTCTCATAGGCTCCATCCGTCGTCATGTCTTTTCATAATAATTGTGAATGATAGGCAAAATTAAAACAAAAGTGCAGTTCCCATTTAAAATCAATTAATATTTATTAATAAAAAAGTGAAGTGAAGTGAAGTGAAGTGAATTACATTTATATAGCGCTTTTTCTCAAGTGACTCAAAGCGCTTTACATAGTGAAACCCAATATCTAAGTTACATTTTTAAACCAGTGTGGGTGGCACTGGGAGCAGGTGGGTAAAGTGTCTTGCCCAAGGACACAACGGCAGTAACTAGGATGGCCGAAGCGGGGATCGAACCTGCAACCCTCAAGTTGCTGGCACGGCCGCTCTACCAACCGAGCTATACCGCCCCAAAAACACAAAAGTACCGAAAATTGGTACCGTTGAGTACCGGTATTGATTCCCAGGTACCGGGAATTGACACCGTATTAGTTCAAATACACTAAACCTTAGTTTTAATGTATTACAATCCATAATTGGCTTAAATAATGCATGCATGTAGCACTGATTTTGTCAATACCATTGGACAATTAGCATGTGGAAGACTGAATATGAGGGAAATGTGCTTGTTGTGTTGTGAAAGCAGCATATTTTAATCAGCATTAAGAAAACAATGTATGTATGTATGAAGTCCATGTCATTGACGTTTCTATCAAACTAAAGGTTCCAGAAACATTTTCACTGTGCAATAGACTAATGCTGGACAGAAAAGATAAATCCATTAACATTTCTTAAATTCTTCCCCCAACTATTTACACTTGTATTACAGCTTGGCCGACTTCTCCTTAACTGGATGTTATTTTATTTGGATCGGGGCCAGCTTGCACAAGCGGCAGCCCTGGCTGTGTAAACAGCTGTCACCAGCAGGCGTCAAAAGGGTTGGCTATCTGCAGAGAGAGGTCACTTTTTTTTTTTCCCGTAGTTTACGTGTTTTCTGGCTAATTGCTTCTAAGATGGGTACTGCTTTGTTGTGATAATGAACAGTAGTGAAGTGGGGCTGGTTATCATCAGCGAGCACGAGCGCGTGCATAAATATTCATGAGTAGACAGGACTGTCTACTCTTGAGAGTGACGATGTGAAAATAATCAACTGTGGTTTGTAGGCACAAGTGGGGCACAGTTGAGCATCCAAAACTGTTATATTTATGCATGCAAGACTGATCATTTTAATGCAAACTGTTTCGTCTCCTTCTATTTATTATGTAGTTCAGTGAGTGTTTTAATTCATCGCTCTGCCATACCTTATAAATAAGTTTAAATAAACAGCAACACAGTACTCGTGATTTATATAAATTGTATATGCAGTAACTATAACCACACATGCAAACATAGTGCAGTACTTTTTTGTGGAGAAACAAATGCAGATTCTGCACTTAAATGTACAAGGCAGTGTGGTGTCTCTGAGCAAGTACTTGACCTGGGTGATATGGCCTAAAAATACAATCTCAGATTTTTTCACCAAAAAATTCAGTTACGATTAGTTTTCCCTTACTTTTTACAGAGGTAATTCAAAACAACATTTGCTATTATTTGCTATCAATTACTAGTAGTTTGAAATTACACTGCATACACTGCATCTTACTCTTAGCAACATTCTAATTTGTATAATGTTATTTTTAGAACACATAAATTGTATGTTTTATGCAATCATTTTCAAAGAACTATAGTAAGAGATGGGAGGCAATACTTTTGTAAACAAAAATGCATTATTGTACATTGCATGCAAATACTAATTACCATGAATTGATTAACGTGGACCCCGACTTAAACAAGTTGAAAAACTTATTCGGGTGTTACCATTTAGTGGTCAATTGTACGGAATATGTACTTTACTGTGCAATCTACGAATACAAGTTTCAATCAATCAAAAAAAACATTGAGATTAATGAAGTGCAAACTTAAAGCTTCTGTCTTAAAACAAAATACTTCTGTAAATAAGAATGAATGCATGCATGCATGCATGCATGCATGCATGCAAAAAAAATCCAATAAATCAATAAAAATACTAATAATCATTAAATAGTAATACAAATCAATTAGATCACTAAAGTGCAAACTTAAAACTTCTGTTTTGAATAAAATACTACTGTAAATTAAAAATGTAGTAATGTACGTTGTGTGCAAATAAATAAACAAGTAAAACATTGAGAAGGCTGTGTAGTCTTAGTAAATGGATAAACACAGGCTTTTTCGTAAGGTATCCTGGGCTCCTTGTTAGTGTGTACTGATGTTAAAGACAAAGTATACTTCGTTGCACATGTAATTTTCACTATATTGATGATTAAATGTGTTATAATTCCGCAAAAGTTTTGGAGCAGTACAAGAGCATACGACAGGGTTATTCAACTACATAATGAAGAGGGCCGCAATTTTAAAAGCCCAAGGGCTAAGGAGCCATTATTAGTTTGGATGTTTCGTCATAAAATAACTCAGAAAGTTATATACCTTTGAGACTGCGTCTACTTAATTGCTAAGTTAACACATCAGCTTTCACTGCACTGTCAATAAATTAATTACTCTGCTCTCATTACTCGTTTTTCATTGTGTGCAGCTAGACAGATAGTTAATAGCATTGAAGCAGCAGACGTTTTGTAGACTATTGATGTTCCTTCCTTTGAATTATTTTCCTACCTCAGTTTGATTTATTTACACTTCTTCCTTCATTTAGGTTTGTAGGACTGAAAATATAAACATTATCAACATGTAGCATCCATTGTGTGTTTTACTTAAATAAAATAGCAGGTTTCGTCCTAATACATTGACACTATAAACCACGTTTACACATATATAAATTAAACTGCATCCACAGCAAACATTGCACACATGTGGCTCAACACAATTAAACCTAAGGTGTTGCGTTATCACCCTCTACTGGTCAAATTCAGCGCTACATGTATTAAACAAGCTTTGATCGCCAGAGTTAGTTACTCAGCCAAAAAACAACACGATTATGAGTACAAAAGACGTCACAAAGTAATCAATTTCAATTAGGGTTGTACAGTATACAGGTACTAGTATAGTATCGTGGTACTAATGAATCTAAAACAGTACTATACTCTGTTTGAAAAGTACCGGTACTTTTCGGTACTTTTGTAAATAAAGGGTACCACAAAAAACTAGCATTGTTATTATTATTATTGGCTTTATTCAAAAAAAAGAAAATTCTTACGGTACATTAAACATATGTTTGTTATTGCAAGTTTGTCCTTAAATAAAATAGTAAACATACAAGAAAACGTGTCTTTTATTAGTAAGTAAGCAAACAAAGGCTCCTGATTTAGTCTGCTGACATATGCAGTAACATATTGTGTCATTTATCATTCTATTACATTTGTCAACATTATTAAGGACAAGTGGTAGAAAATGAATTATGAATCTACTTGTTCATTTACTGTTAACATCTGCTTATTTTCTGTTTCAACATGTTCTGTCTACACTTCTGTTAAAATGTAATAATCACTTATTCTTCTGTTGTTTGATACTTTACATTAGTTTTGGATGATACCACAAATTTAGGTATCAATCCGATACCAAGTCGTTACAAGATCAGACATAGGTCATATTCAAATTCCTCATGTATCCAGGGACATATTTCCTGAGTTTATAAACATAATGGGGTGGCGGACCGGTACTTTTCAGAGGCGGTATAGTACCGAATATGATTCATTAGTATCGCGGTACTATACTAATACCGGTGTACCGTACAACTCTAGTTTGAACATAGGAAAATGAAACACTGTACTTAAATACATCTTTGGCGTACCACACGATGGAGCCCGTGTACGTACCACAGTTTGAGAGTCACTGCTCTGCATGAATGTTATCCATCCATGATATTGAAGTTTGAACTGCATCCGACTCACATCTCCTCAACCAGGATCACATGCAGTACTTTCCCTGAGAAGAAAATGTATTTTGCTCAAACATTATTGTTTTCATTTTTGCTTGATCCGTTTACACTTATTTTGGACACTCATACCTCATGGCATTTATCCCAAGATTTTATTTCCACCTGGCACTGATGAAAAAACAAAACACAAGAATGCAGTACTGAGGGCTGAGTGTAGGCTTTGGGCGCCAACACAGTTCGGTTACTGGTGCCAGCCATTCAGGAGTAGTTTTGTGGGGAAAGCACAGTGAGGCCAGATGACAGAAGACCAAACACCTGCTAGATGTCTGGATTCAATTTATCTGTTTATCACCAGTGTGAAACATCTCTCTTAAGTCATTTGCTGCTGCTGGTACAATTTAGACTATGGCTGGTTGAGATTGGCTTGAACAAGAGACATTTGCTGTAATTTGGTATAATTAGGGAAACAAACAAGTGCCTTTTTAAAACGAGCTAATATAGATATTAGATCCAGTCACACTTTGGGGGAGAGACATAACGCCTTGATGTTTAGTTTTTTGTTGTTGTTGCAGGCAACATGTGTGAAACTGAGACCAAGACTTTGCCATCTGTTCCCTGTGGTGCGTTCCACTTTTGACCCTTCGCGATCACCACAGATCTCTCTACTGGCCTTGGTGGGCGAGGCGGCTTGTCAGTTTGTCACTTGTTTTAAGTCTATGGAGGTAGAACTTTGTCGCGGACATTTGTATTCGATCTTTTCTGTGTGATGGAAGATATTTGTTCATGGTTTAATTTTATTTCAAACATACAGTCGCGATCAATAGTTTACATACACTTGTAAAGAACATAATGTCATGGCTGTCTTGAGTTTCCAATAATTTATACAACTCTTAGTTTTTTGTGATAGAGTGATTGGAGCACATACTTGTTTGTCACAAAAAAGATGCATGAAGTTTGGTTGTTTTATGAATTTATTATGGGTCTACTAAAAATGTGACCAAATCTGCTGGGTCAAAAGTATACATACAGAAATGTTAATATTTGCTTACATGTCCCTTGGGAAGTTTCATTGCAATAAGGCACTTTTGGTTGCCATTTACAAGCTTCTGGAGAGCGTCTGGTTGAATTTTTGACCACTCGTCTTGACAAAATTGGTGCAGTTCAGCTAAATTTGTTGGTTTTCTGACATGGACTTGTTTTTTTAGCATTGTCCACACGTCAGGACTTTGGGAAGGCCATTCTAAAACCTTAATTCTAGCCTGATTTAGCCGTTCCTTTACCACTTTTGACGTGTGTTTGGGGTCATTGTCCTGTTGGATCACCCAACTGTGACCAAGACCCAACCTCTGGGCTGATGATTTTAGGTTGTCCTGAAAAATTTGGAGGTAATCCTCCTTTTTAATTGTCCCATTTAAAGCACCAGTTCCATTGGCAGAAAAACAGGCCCAGAGCATAATACTACCAGCACCATGCTTGACGGTAGGCTTGGTGTTTCTGGGAATAAAGGCCTCACCTTTTCTCCTCCAAACATATTGTTGGGTATTGTGTACAAACAGCAACATTTTTGTTTCATCTCACCACAAAACTTTCCTCCAAAAGGTCTTATCTTTGTCCATGTGATGTCAGATGAAACAACAATTGAGCTGTTTGGCCACAATACCCAGCAATATGTTTGGAGGAGAAATACACAGGTTTAACATGATATATCACAATCTCCAGTTACTCTTTTCAACATGTTCGAAAAGGAGTAGGAAGAAGCAAAGCTTATTTAAAAAAGCATTTCTGATCACCTCTTTAGGGTCGGTGCCATTAAGCTTTTCTCCAAACATGGTGAGGAACAAATTGTATTTTTTTTGTTAGACTTTTAGGTTGTGGTTTGATCTTCATACGTATCTTTTCATCCCATGAAATTAGACTTTTTAAATAGGCCTGGGTGATGCATTGATTGTATCGGTTCATTCAAGTGTTTTGTTCTGCGGACTTTTTAGAATTCTACGGTGTACCGTTGGCCCCAAGGAGCTTCTGTTGCTTGTTCCCCCGTTACCTAAATAGAGATGCACCCACAACGCCAACACGGTTAACAACAGCAAGAAGCTTATTGTACGTATGTGCTGATTGATTGGCCACCGATCAGTATTGGCTGATTTTCGTGAAAAAATATGTTACCGCCATGGCTGATTAATGCATTTTTAAAGTCCATCACAAGCGCCGATCCCCTCTTGCTGACACTGCATTTGCTTTTAGCATGCCGGCTGACAAGCGGCTAGCAGCGTGGAGCCACTCCTTCAGTTGATAATAATCGCCTCCATTACGGAAAATAAAATGCATTTCTTAATATCTTAAGTGTCATTGTGAAATATTATTGTCACCAGAGGACACGGCTCAACATGTAACGGACTAAGAGCAATCTAGGAACAAGCATGCTAATAGCTATGCTAGCTTTTAACAACACCAATAAATAAGTGCTTAGTAGACTTTGAAAAGTGTAGATGGAACTGTGTTTGAGCAGAAAGTAAGCAGTTATTAACATGTAGATTAATACAAGTCTTCAGAGAAGATAATATAACAACTGTAGGTGTGTCTGTCACGACGTGGACTTTGGGGTGTTTGTTTTCCCGAGATGCAAAACAAGTTAGAGTGGACATGGCGTGAAGGTAAATACATAATTTAATTTTACACTAACAAAAGAACAAACAAAAGGCGCGCACAAGGCGGAGAACAAACGTGGCTATGAAAACAATACTGACACGTGGACAGAAACTATGGACATAAAACAAAACTCGCTAACTGTGACATGGAAAAACAAAACTTACTTGGCATGGCATGAAGCATACACTATGGTAGCAAGCGTAGCATGGGTAACAGAGTTAATAGACGCAACAGAGATATCAGCGTTATTGTCGCCAGGCTGACTTCCTGGCAACTATCGGCTTAAATAGTCTTGAACATGATTAGCAACAGGTGCAACTAATGGGTTGCTATGGTGACCAAACAGGAACTAAAAAGAGTCCAAAAACCAAACAGGACATTACTTAAACAAAACATGATCACAGACATGACAGTGTCAGGATTGTCACAGTTAATACTAGACAACTGTATAATAAGGAGTGCGGAAGGGTCCGGTAATTGGTGGTGTCGATACCAAAAGTAATATCAGTATATGATCGACACTAGAGTGATTAGGTCAATATTTTAAAATATTAAAATGATATGTTATATATATATATATATATACCGGTATATATATATATATATATATATATATGTATATATATATATATATATATATATATATATATATATTTTTTATTTTTATTTTTTATTTATTTTTTTATCTGTTAATGTTTACAAACTCAGGATATAATTCCCTGAACACAGGACAAAAAACAAAAGACATGGACATGTTTCATTTTGTTTGGTTATTGTGTAACATTTACTTTGTTTTGATCAAACATTTGTATGTATTAAAATAAAATTATTAATTAATTTAAATATTGTTCTGAGATTGTTAAACTGTCAATAGCAATACCCATAATTAATTAAAAATATATACAGTTAATACATGTTATCTGTATTGATATTGCCAAGACCTACATTTAACAGTACATTTGTTTAAATTGTTTTATTATTTCTTCAAACAGTAGTTGATCCCCAAAATATTTATGGTGAATTTGCAGATTTTTTATTGAAAAAAATATTTTCTTAACTGTTTTATTAATTTATTTTTCCCACCAAAATAAGCCGTTTTTTTTTACATAGAAAAAACATGGAATTCACCCTTAAACGGTAAAAATTCCAAAAATACACGTTTCCCAATACACAATGACAACACAGTTGATATAATATTTCTGGTGCTTTTATGTACAGTGTTACTGCTCAGAGATAACAGTTTTGTGTTACTCGCCATTAAACGTTATCCTCCAGTAAAGTAAGGGCTCATTTTACAATCTTTAAAAGTGGCCCTTAAGGGCTGTTTTTGTTGCATTGTAATTATTTGCTTCACTTTTAATTAGCCATTTAGCTACTGCTGTGCAATTCCTGTAAAAAAAATAAGTATTTTAAACTTTACTTTTTTCTTCCAGTGATTTAATGGACCATGAAACGATTTGTTCTTCAATGGTTTTGGCTACTTCTGCTGGCACTGTCCGTCAGTAAGAAGCAATAAATCACTTATATGACACTTCTATATATTTTTTATGATTTAAAACCTGGTTTTGGAAGGCACCTGGTCCAAAGACATATCTTCCATCTGGATCTTTTTACGCTTTTTGGCAAGTTTGGGGAAGATCCACATCCAACACCTCTTGGTTCTCAGATGTGAGAGCTCGGAGTGGGGATGACTTTTGTCAAGGTGATGACAAACCGTGCAGATAAAGCGATCAACACTTGGGGTGAGAAAGACAAAGCGAGGCTGCATGGAGCGCAAAAATTCAGAGCATGCCCACCGACTTTCCTGATCCTCTCCTGTGATGTCCAGCTGGCAAAGACAAACCAGCAAAGAATGAGTGAGTGAATGAATGAATTACTAGACTACTAGGTGTGAGTTTTATGTGTTGTGAAATACCTACATGTGGCCTAATCTACCCACCCCTTTCTTCTTTCTCCTCTAAAGGGAAGCACATTTTTCTCACAGCTTGAGTGGATTTTCAGGAGCATACTGGATGTAATGAAATATTTAAACCTCCGAACATTGCCTCTTTTTTTCCGGCACTTTTGATTACCATATTCTCCGGACTATAAGGCGCACTTAAAATAATTTATTTTCTCAAAACTCGACAGTGCGCCTTATAACCCGGTGCGCCTAATGTAAGGAATCATTTTGGTTGAGCTTACCCACCTTGAAGCTATTTTATTTGGTACATGGTGAAATGATAAGTGTGACCAGTAGATGGCAGTCAAACATAAGAGATACGTGTAGACTGCACTGGAATGGGTCTCAAGTAAACAACACCGACATTTTAAACGTTCCAATTGAAAATATAGAACATTACACACGGCGCTTAAAAATCTATCAAAATGTTTTTAGTACGACTTTGGTAAGCTATGAAGCCGCACCACTTGAAGGATTGTTGGCGCATTAAACATACAAGTATTATTATGGTGTGTGTATAAGGTAAGACATATTATCTGGCGTTTTGTTTTGCAATATTATGCAAAAGCAACTTTTCTTACCTTCTGGTACCTGCTGATCTGTATTTGGGATCTGCATAAATCCTGAAAAATTGCGCGGGTCTGCGCCGACGCCGTAGTTGATAAGCTTCTTCTTTTTCTCTATCTTCTTGCTATGGGACATTCATCCTCCGCTGTTGCCATTTCTAATATAAAGCAGTGTAAAGTTATTACTTATATCTGTCCGTAAACTCGCTATGAAAGCACTAAAACATACCGGTGTAGTGAGTTTACATTATTCACCCAAGTAACTTTCGTTATTAGAGATACGGTCTGACGGTTTTTCACGGGACACATTTCCGGTGTGGTTGTTTCCGGATGAGAAAATGGTGCTCCGTTGTTGATTTAAGCAAAATCTGAATGTTATTAAAACAGTTAGCTCCATCTTTTGACGCTTCTTCCACTCCCGTCTTTGCACGCTACACTGCTACAACAAAGATGACAGGGAGAAGAAGCTGCCGAAGATGAGCCACGTAAATGAGACCGCCCACAATACGGCGCATCCGGAAGCGACTGTCAGAAAGCGGCTTGAAGATGATCTGTAAAACATAATCTATGCAACATTTTGACCAAAGAACTAACATTACATGTTATGTAGATCACAAGGAAGTGTTTTCAGCTTTGAAAAAAATAAAATAATAATATGACTCCTTTAATGCGGGCTATAATCCGGTGCACCTAATATATTAAAAAAGATCAAACATAGACAATTCATCGGCAGTGCGCCTTATAATCCGGTTCGCCCTATGGTCTGGAAAATACGGGAGTTACTGACATTGTGTCTGAACAGCTAAGACTGATCACTTGTACTGTACGTCTTCTGTGCTCCACTAATCTGAATTAAACACACTTTCTCACAGTTTACACGCATGTAAAAAAGCAATATGTTCAACAATAGCTGCTGATGGTGTGTTTGACAGATAGATAGATAGTACTTTATTGATTCCTTCAGGAGAGTTCTCTCAGGAAAATTAACAAGAGAAGGAGAAGAGAAGAGATACAGAGAAGCAGCTCGCAGGAGTTACTGTAGAAGTCCATTCTCCAAAGAAAATGCAGTACATTATTAGTACACTACTTTATAAAACGACTGTAGTTGTTTGTAGTACCTTCTATGTTAATGTTTTGTATATAATATTCATGAAGTATAAATCTTTTTTTCTATTTTAAATCCTGTTACATGTTACAATTACGGTGTTTTTTGGAAATTCAGAATTAATGTCATTTTGATTATTTCAATGAAAAAAATGTATCAGATATACAGTATATGCCCATTTGCCCACACAATCCATGTAGGTTGCAGCAGTACAAAGTTATAATACACTTTTCCACCACTTGTGGCGCCAACTCTCGCCAAAAGGAAACAATCCAGACTTTATAAAATATGGCTTTGTCATCGGCGGTAATGAAACAAAGCTGATGGCTTAGTGTGTGGAGTGTGGGCTCACACAATCTAATGACGCACTAAAGCCGTCCAAACTTAAGCGGCATCTTGAAATGCAGCATTCAATGCTTTTACATTAAGAGAAAGGAATATAAACTGCAAGTACAAATATGTATATATACATCAATGTATATTTTAGCGCTAATAATAAAATATTAAATTATGAATAATCGCATTTAATTCAAAGCTCATTCATACTTATTCGTGATTAATAACAAATACTTTTTTTTTTCTTAATAAGTGTACATGATAGAAATGTACACCCAACATGTGACTCGAGAATTTGTTTGATTAATGCAAATGCTTGTATGTGTGCCATACTTGCCAACCTTGAGACCTCCGATTTCGGGAGGTGGGGGGGTGGGGGCTGTGGCGTGGTTGGGGTGGGGGCGTGGTTGGGGGGGCGTGGTTAAGAGGGGAGGAGTATATTTACAGCTAGAATTCACCAAGTCAAGTATTTCATATATATATATATATATATATATATATATATATATATATATATATATATATATATATATATATATATAAGAAATACTTGACTTTCAGTGAATTCTAGCTATATATATATCGCCAGGGGTCGGCAACCCAAAAATGTTAAAAGAGCCATATTGGACCAAAAATAAAAAATAAAAATAATCTGTCTGTAGCCGCAAAAAATGTAAAGCCTTATATAAGTGTTAAAATGAAGGCAACACATGATGTAAGTGTCTATATTAGCTATATTAGACTACTATCAAAATGACTATGTGTCGCAGGCTGATGAAAATCTTTGTAGACAGAAATGTTGATATGTAATATTTATTCTACACATTTTTACAACATTAGAACACATTACTAAAACATAGGCTTTTCAGTGGGTGTGATAACTCCTGGAAATGATGTGTGTGTTCAGGTTGAAGGAAATGAAAACTACAAATACAATGAGCTCAAATATACCTAAAATACGAGGCATGATGATGTATTATGTACATACAGCTAGCATAAATAGCATGTTAGCATCGATTGGCTAGCAGTCATGCAGTGACCAAATATGTCTGATTAGCACGCCACACAAGTCAATAACATCAACAACGCTCACCTTTGTGGATTCACGCACAGCATAAGACGTTTGATGGACAAATAGAGACATAGAAGGAGTGGCATAAAACACGTCTTTCTGTGGCAGCATCAACATGCAAACAAACTACGGTGCGTTCAAAGACTGCTGCAATTATAACAAAATGGCGCGCGCCAAATACTCTCATCAGTGAAGCATGTCTAATGTAAGCAGTGGGATTTGTAACAATTAGGAAGGTTTGTGTCATGTTTGTCCTCCTACAGAAACCATATTAAAACAAACAAAAAAATGTTTCCCTCATCTTTTTCCATTTTCATACGTTTTTGAAAAAGCTCCAGGGAGCCACTAGGGCAGCGCTAAAGAGCCGCTTGTGGCTCGAAAGCCGCGCGTTGCCGACCCCCGGTCTAGGCTCTGGCGTAGTTGCATATGCGTCATTTGCGTGCGTCTGTGGCAAGTTTGCGGCGTAGCGATAATCATGAAATGTGTATAAAGGAATAAACAACACACCATCGTTATTGTGGGGACAGAAATAAACTAAGCAACCACAACTTCACAAACATGCCAAAAAAATGCAATCCCGTTACTCACGAAACAATCCAAAAGTTGCTTATGATAAGCAGACTCCGGTGATAACTCAACTCACAGCAACAGTAGATGGAAATACCTTTGGTCTTGTGAAAAGAGCGACATTCCAGGGCTTCCAAGCTTAACTTGCCATTCAATATCCATTTTTCTTTGTCCATTTCTGCTCTCTATTGGTTCCTCTGACTCATCATCAGCCGGAATGCTGCTGCTTTTCCACCGCTACAGTATGGGCTGAGGTCACACAAATATTGCTGTTAAACTTTTGCTAGCTCGTTATTATTGCGTTAACTTTGTCAGCCGTAGTTTAAATGATTGTGTGGTTTCATATCTTTAGAAAATATTTACAACTGCTTAGACATAATTATTGAAAATGAGTTCAATAGTAAGATTACTAATTCAGTGTTAATATTTGAGGGCTCTTTTGCACAGGAAAATTGTGGCTCTGTGGTCAAAAAGGTTAGGAACTCCTGATCTTAAGGAAGTTCAATTCATAACCAGGTTGCTGAATGTCAATCTGCCTGAACGTTTCTTTACCATCGACCGAGCAAACTGGGGAAAGCTACAACTAAGCTACATGGCAGCGCAGTGGGCTCTTTGTCCAATTTCTAGTGAGTCTGACGGCAGCCTCTGTTCCAGCGGCGATGGGTCCTTACAGACCAGTGACGTGCGGTGAGGTTGATGGCTGGTGAGGCACTGACTTCATCACAGTCAGATTTACAAACATATGAACCCTAAAGAGTATCTTATTCACCATTTGATTGGCAGCAGTTAACGGGTTATGTTTAAAAGCTCATACCAACATTCTTCCCTGCTTGGCACTCAGCATCAAGGGTTGGAATTGGGGGTTAAATCACCAAAAATTATTCCCGGGCGCGGCGCCGCTGCTGCCCACTGCTCCCCTCACCTCCTAGGGGATGATCAAGGTGGATGGGTCAAATGCAGAGGACAAATTTCATTACACCTAGTGTGGGTGTGACAATCATTGGTCTTTAACTTAACTTTAACTTTACACATACAAACTGTAGCACACAAAAAAGCACATTTAATAAAAAAACCGTTATTATGGTCTTACCTTTACTTAGAAATTAAGTCCATGCAACTAAAGCCCTCACTTAAACTTTCCACGTGCAAGATTGAATCTATTTAAAAAAGTGTAACCGAGGGTTTATAAATGTCGCCTATACTGTATGAAACTACAAAATAACAAACACAGAGGCTCCAGTTTACACGAGGACCACTTTATTTACCTTCTTTCAAAAACCTCCGCAACGTGTCATCACTTCCGCTCTTAGCGCCTTCAAAATAAGAGCTCAAGGCATATACTGTATAACAGCGCATAACAGGAACTTAACATCACAAAGAGGAAAGCCCATGAAAATAGGTTACAAAAGTTATTTAATAAGAAGCCAAAAAGTGCAAAAACTATAATGTTCATGTTGGAGGAGTTGAGAATTAGATACACCTGCAGTCTGCAGGTGTACCTAATGTTGTGGCCCTGCAGTCATTCACAACTCCTCCAACACGAACATTATTGTTTTTGCACTTTTTGGCTTCTTTTGAAATAACTTTTTTAAATAGATTCAATCTTGCACGTGGAAAGTTTAAGTGTGGGCTTTAGTTGATATAACAATTCTACGGCGGGGGTGCAGGAGGCGGGATTACTGGAGCCTCAGCCAGTGCGTCTTTTGCAGCCGTTTTATGATCACTCAGCACAAGAAATACGTTACACACATACAGTTGTTGACAAAATACACTGTACAATACACTGTACATTATATATAGCTAACTAAACTATGGAAATGTATAATATAATTCATATAGCAATACAGTCTCACTGCACAGCAGGCCAGCAGTTAGCCGAGTCCGGAATCCATGTTGAGGCACTGAGTGACGTGCCTCAACTGGCTGCTGATCACCGCACCGTCTCTTCTCAGTATTTGAACGGCAAATGTGAAAATTCAGCGATTTTGAATACAAATAATCTAAAACTGGTGAAGTTAAATGGAGAATAACTTTATAGTATAATCACAGAATACATATAACAATTTAATTTTTTTTTTTTCTTTTTACATTTTTTTCTTTCCATGATCTTTCACTGTTACAGACATTATTGTCCACCATCTTGGAACATCTTCCAAACACACTCGCCTTCCTCCGGCTGCAAGGTTAATAGTCAAATCCTCCGAATCGAATCGTCTAATAGTCAACTAGAGTATTAGTCAATCAAAAGGCATTCATTTTCTTCGGAGCTGATTCCGCAATACGTACAGTACAGGCCAAACGTTTGGACACACTTTTTTATTCAATGTGTTTTCCTTATTTTCATGACTATTTACATTGTCGATTGTCACTGAAGGCATCAAAACTATGAATGAACACGTGGAGTTATGTACTTAACAAAAAAAGGTGAAATAACTGAAAGCAAGTTTTATATTCTAGTCTTCAAAATAGCCCCCCTTTGCTCTGATTACTTTTTCGCACACTCTTGGCATTCTCCCGATGAGCTTCAAGAGGTAGTCCAGTGTTTTTCAACCTTTTTTGAGCCAAGGCACATTTTCTGCGTTGAAAAAATGCAGAGGCACACCACCAGCAGAAATCACAAACAAATGAAGCTCAGTTGACAGTAAAAAGTCGTTTTTTTGGATATGACTTTAAACCATAACCAAGCATGCATCACTATAGCTCTTGTCACATCACACCCTGACTTATTTGGACATGTTTGCTGTTTTCCTGTATGTAGTGTTTTACTTCTTGTCTTGCGCTCCTATTTTGTTGGCTTTTTCTCTTTTTTTGCTTTTTTCCTGTAGCAGTTTCATGTCTTCCTTTGAGCGATATTTCCCTCATCTACTTTGTTTTAGCAATTAAGAATATTTCAGTTGTTTTTATCCTTCTTTGTGGGGACATTGTTGATTGTCATGTACGGATGTACTTTGTGGACGCCGTCTTTGCTCCACAGTAAGTCTTTGCTGTCGTCCAGCATTCTGTTTTTGTTTACTTTGTAGCCTGTTCAGTTTTAGTTTCGTTCTGCATAGCCTTCCCTAAGCTTCAATGCCTTTTCTTAGGGGCACTCACCTTTTGTTTATTTTTGGTTTAAGCATTAGATACCCTTTTACCTGCACCCTGCCGCTGTTTCCGACATCTACTAAGCAATTACACTTGCTGCCACCTACTGATATGGAAGAGTATTACATGGTTACTAAGCACCGACACTCAACAACAACACATCATTTTGCAGACTATAATTACTGGTTTGCAAAAAATATTTTAACCCAAATAAGTGAATTTAGATAATCTCCCACGGCACACCAGACTGTATCTCACGGCACACTAGTGTGCCACGGCACAGTGGTTGAAAAACACTGAGGTAGTCAACTGAAATGGTTTTCACTTCACAGGTGTCATAGATTTGATGCCTTCAGTGACAATCTACAAGGTAAATAGTCTTGAAAATAAAGAAAACACATTGAAATGAGAAGGTTTGTCCAAACTTTTGGTCTGCACTGTATGTCCACAGTGTAGGTTCTCTCCTATTTGTCAGTATCCTCATGCGCTATCATTTATGCTCATGCAAAGTAAATCATTCCTGCAATTGTTGGATTAAAGATGTTCAACTTCAATTTCCTGCCACATAAAAAATAAATAATGTGTTTTGCAAACACCTACTCTCCTAAGGCCCAGCTGAACTAATGTGTTCCAAATGGAGCTTCCATGATCTTTGGACTCACCTGAATGCATTTTTGACACATTTTCCAAATATAGTAGAGCCATAATATAATATTTCACACAGCAATAACTTAGGTTTGAAATGTATCATCTTTATTGAAGAAGATGTGTTTTTTGTATTGACTCAAACGCTGATTTATAGGTCTTATGGGATCTCAACAGGGGTAAATCACTGTAACATCTGCTTTTTTTTTCTATACCAAAGATTGAATAAAGATGTAAAAGAGAAGAAGAGTTGGCAAGAAGCAAACCGCATGTTTGCCTTTGCCCAAAGGGAGATGGTCTGCCATTGTAAGCCAAGAGATAACTCCTCCAGTGCTTCAATCTTTCAATTTCATAAAAGGCTCTTGCACCTGCTCTGCCTAAAAACAATAAATAGCCTGGATATCACCATTGCAAGGATGAAAGGCACATGCCAAATGATAACATGTGCCTGTTGACAGGAAGCGGCCATAAAACAAAAATGAATAGAAACTAACATATGTTGGCTAATTCGATGGCTACTGGTGCAAGGTTTGACAGGTCTAGTGTTGTGATGGAGAGATGTGGAAAAATTGCCACATAATACTGTGAGATTAGGTCAGCAAGGTCAATTTATTTTCTAATTTTCCTCCAACAAGAATTACAAGATCTCGCGTCAGATAGAGACAGATGCGGTTTGACCTCGGCCGTAGGATTATAAAGCGCGGTCCGTCATAAAACGAAAACAACGTGCGTGAACTGACCTCCGGTCTTCACTTTGAATTGGTCAGTGTGTGCAGAGGTCTGCGCCACATGAGTGGAGCTGGACAGATGGGTAGAAGGTGCAGAGATTTTATCGCCAGATTGATGGTGACTCAGAAATGCGGTTGATGTCTGTCTGACAGCTGCGATCTGAGGGAATATGCACAGGTGAACATTTCAAGAATCTGAGCATTTCAGTTTTTAGCATCGAGAAGGTGCCTTGCTTGGTTTATTGGCTAAGACCGTGGTAAACACATTTCTGCAAAGTAGGATAATTATTAATCAATCATTATTAGAGCATAAACAACTGTTAATTAACAATATTTGAGCCCCATAAACATGAAATGATACCCATATAGTCACATTTACACTCGTTTCTTACAATATAGTAGCCTCAAGTATGTTTTACTGTAGATTACAGTACTCACAGGTATGGCTGGGCGATATGGACGAAAAAGTATATCTCATTTTTACTTAAACTCGATATTCGATACATTTCCTCGATATATTTTCTGGTGAAAGTATACATATAAAGTTATTCATTTTTGAGCGAGATTCACTGAAATTGAACTGAATGACAACTGTACTGTAAACAGTCAGTGGCACTTTTATTAACCCAGTTAGTCAAGATGGGTACTACCAGCACAGAAAAGAAACGGTTTAAAGGGGAACATTATCACAATTTCAGAATGGTTAAAACCATTAAAAATCAGTTCCCAGTGGCTTATTCTATTTTTCGAAGATTTTTTCAAAATTTTACCCATCACGCAATATCCCTAAAAAAAGCTTCAAAGTGCCTGATTTTAACCATCGTTATAAACACCCGTCCATTTTCCTGTGACGTCACATAGTGAATACAAACAAACATGGCGGAAAGAACAGCAAGATATAGCGACATTAGCTCGGATTCAGACTCGGATTTCAGCAGCTTAAGCGATTCAACATATTACGAATGTATTGAAACGGAAGGTTGTAGTGTGGAGGCAGGTAGCGAAAACGAAATTGAAGAAGAAACTGAAGCTATTGAGCCATATCGGGTTGAACCGTATGCAAGCGAAACCAACGGACACGACAGCCAGCGACACGGGAGAAAGCGAGGACGAATTCGGCGATCGCCTTCTAACCAATGATTGGTATGTGTTTGTTTGGCATTAAAGGAAACTAACAACTCTGAACTAGGTTTACAGCATATGAAATACATTTGGCAACAACATGCACTTTGAGAGTGCAGACAGCCCAATTTTCATCAATTAATATATTCTGTAGACATACCCTCATCCGGGCTCTTTTCCTGAAAGCTGATCTGTCCAGTTTTGGAGTTGATGTCAGCAGGCCAGGGAAGCTAGGGTCGATATTCTTCTCTTGATCATCTTCGGTGGCATAAGGGACGGTGTGAGCCAAGACATCCAGGGGGTTTAGCTCGCTCGTCTGCGGGAACAAACTGCCGCCATTGCTTGCCGTGCTACCGAGGTCCTTTGTCCCTGAATTGCTCACACACTCCAGAAGATTCAATGGGGGTCTGGCGGCAGATTTCTTTGACTTTATCGTTAGAAATGCATCTGCTTTGAGTGTCACAGGATATCCACACATTCTTGCCATCTCTGTCGTAGCATAGCTTTCGTCGGTAAAGTGTGCGGAACAAACGTCCAATTTCTTGCCACTTTCGCATCTTTGGGCCACTGGTGCAACTTGAATCCGCCCCTGCTTGTGTTGTTACACCCTCCGACAACACACCGACGAGGCATGATGTCTCCAAGGTACGGAAAACAGTCGAAAAAACGGAAAATAACAGAGCTGATTTGACTCGGTGTTTGAGAAAATGGCGGATTGCTTCCCGATGTGACGTCACGCTCCGAGAGCAAATATTAGAAAGGCGTTTAATTCGCCAAAATTCACCCATTTAGAGTTCGGAAATCAGTTAAAAAAATATATGGTCTTTTTTCTGCAACATCAAGGTATATATTGACGCTTACATAGGTCTGGTGATAATGTTCCCCTTTAAGTAGCACAGAATTACATAACATATATAAAATACAAACATATTTTTTCTACTATTGAAATCAAGACCTTCCAGTCCCAAGGCGGACACTCTAACCACAAGGCCACTGAGCATCATGGGACAAGGATTTTGACTCTGTACTGATCATCACTTAATCACAGAACAATTTTCTAACACACATTGAGTTGGAATTGATGGCAGCTGCATATTGTTTTTGATAGTTACTATATGTACAGTTACAGCAGTGTCATTACCAACATAAATATATATTTTTCCTGTGCGTCCACCCACATTTTTACACCTGCATGTGACTGATAACATCCAACTAAATAAAGCAGATATCATTTGTTCTAGGGCAGCACGGTGGAAGAGGGGTTAGTGCATCTGCCTCACAATACGAAGGTCCTGAGTAGTCTTGGGTTCAATCCCGGGCTCGGGATCTTTCTGTGTGGAGTTTGCATGTTCTCCCCGTGACTGCGTGGGTTCCCTCCGGGTACTCCGGCTTCCTCCCACCTCCAAAAACATGCACCTGGGGATAGGTTGATTGGCAACACTAAATTGGCCCTAGTGTGTGAATGTGAGTGTGAATGTTGTCTGTCTATCTGTGTTGGCCCTGCGATGAGGTGGCGACTTGTCCAGGGTCTACCCCGCCTTCCGCCCGATTGTAGCTGAGATAGGCTCCAGCGCCCCCCGCGACCCCGAAGGGAATAAGCGGTAGAAAATGGATGGATGGATGGATCATTTATTCTAGCTTATGTTAACATGTTTTCTATAAGTTGTTATGTAGTCTTTATCCTGCAGTTGTGTGGGTGCTTCAGCAATGACTGCCTGCTTTATCTCAAACCTCACCTGGTGCATAACAGGACTCTTCTTGCCTGGCTAATATTTCTTACACCAAGTCTAATTCTGCAGAATTATTACAATCAGGAGAGAAGTCCTGAATTATAAACACGTGCTTGCATCAGTGACAAGTAAACTGTTGGGGAAAGCCTTCATCCATAGGAGCTGACTATTTCCAGCTGGAAAGGATTCAGGGCTCCAACATATTTTCAGCTAAATTGGAAAAGAAATGTGCCTTCATCACACCGGTCTCACTCCTGCTTTTTCTCCACCATTTTTTAGCTAAATAACTTTCATCGGCTGCCATAGCTGCCAGTTTCACTGTCTTCTTTTCACAAGTTTGTACAATGTTGATGGTTTGGTTCAGTTTTCAGTGGCTATACGATGACGTGCGGTCGCATATTTCTTTATTCTCTGTATCAATCCCTCTCTTTCTATTTTAAAATGGGGTGGAAGAAAAATTATACCATAATTCGGGGTAAAAATAATTGAGTCAAAGAAAGCATTTTGTTCTGTTGGTGAATGTGATGATTTCCACATGAGGACATAAATATTTGACCTGCTGCTACTGTGTTACCATGAAAGGTTAGGTCAGAAGCTTCTCCATGTTAGGACGCTTGAAGAATACATTTTTTTGCAAGAATATTTTTGTTGGGGGACTTTCTGCAGTCCTGTACAGTACATGTCTTTCCAAAACAATAAACAATGTGCATGCTGCGGTGCTGCATTCACCGTCTGCAGTATTAGATTTACATTCCAGAAGCCCAAGAAAAAGAATAGAGACAGTTGTTTTGTGTCTTCCCTTTACTGGAATTCACTGCTGCATTGTTATTTCCTGTACGGCAACCACCTCAACAAAGTCAAAAGAGAAACACATTTTTCCACATGTATGTTAAACTACAATCGAGCAGTGACTACGGTATTATAAAACATACATCTGTGAAATATATAAAGAATTATAGACTTGATCGTGTCTATTTTCTATAGGTAAAGTATATGCAATGATAACATAAATGATCATGTTTTAAAGCGAATATCCCCTTGCATATTGTATTTTGTCACTGGACACTGCATGGAGCAGGTGAGATGTGAAAAAAATAGCATGTAACCACTTACTGGTTTTACTTAATCACATTTTGTCTGCATGGAAAAATGGGAAACACATGGGAACCCTGCAAAAACCATTAGGATATACTAAAAACATGATACCGCTTAGCACACAATATAACATTTTAAATCTTAATAAAATAGTTTGACTTGAAAGACCAGGAAACAGTGGCAAACATACCAGTTTCCAAGAGCTTTTAGCATCTTAAATGGCTTTACAAGCTGATTGTCATTTCAACGTTTGAAACAGGGATGTAAAAGAAAGTGCAGTTGGCCGTGTTCGGGTTTTGGGTTGCAGCAAGTTGAAATGTGTCAATGTAAATGATTTTATGGGTAATAGGAGGTGAGTGGAAGGCAGCAAATGTAGCTGGCCGTGGGTGGAGGATTTTGGCAGCCCAGAGTCTGGTCAAGTCATGCTTCCCTTGCACTCATAAAAATGTACCTGAGAAGGAGTTTGGGTTTCTGCTGGTTTTCATTGCAGTCTTAATTGCTCTTGAGTTGTGTTCAGAGTAGGCCTGGAAGCTGTATTTAGCTTGTAGATTGCAGCACATGTCGTCATGTTTTAAGCTGGAGGTCGGTTATACATGAATGAAAGACCTAACGTTAACCTGAACAAACTAAATAGGTCACCCAAATGACGCTAGCATGATTACAATACGATAACACGTTCAAATATGTATGAAAACACTCCTACAGAAATCACACATGGGACGGTTTGGTAAGTATAAATTGTTTTAGTTATATTGTAAAACTTGGAAAATTTTGCTTGGAGGAATGACAAACTCGTGGCTTAAACTATGAATTCACCAGACTTATTGGATGTTCCTTCAGTTGTGAAAAAAACACAAAACTGCATTTAAACTGGCTTTAAGAAATACTACAAGAAATAAAGAAAATAAATTATGGTAGTCTGTAACAGTTTGATTTTTAGATTAAGCGGAGTGAATCATTCAATTACGAGGAAAAATACAATAGGGAATTATGAAACAAACAAACACCACAACACACCACTAGTACTTTGTTGGACCACCTCTGGCTTTTATAACAGCTAGCAGTCTCTGAGGCATGCACTTAACGAGTGACAAACAGTACTCTTCATCAATCTTGCTTCATCTTTCTCTGATTGCTGTTGTCAGATGAGTTTTGCAGGACCACTTTATTCAATTTCCACCACAGATTTTGAGTTGGATTGAGATCAGACTAAATCATAAAACTCTAAAATTAAATTATACACCTTAGCCTGCATGAACAGTATTCCAAGTCATGGTACTACTCAAAAGAAAATACAAGTTCTAAAAATGCTGGCCTAGTCTATTTCTACATATTGTAAAGTACAGTACAGTAACTCTGCCGTTGTATTTCCAAAGGCAAAATCTCTATAGCACACCACATTAATTCAAAATCTAGCTGTCACAAAAGATTGTTGATGGGTGAGAAAGAGGACATATGAAAATGTTTTATGTGGTTCCTGAAGAAGACGAGTGCCCTTACACAAGTTATCTGCCCTGCAGGGCTGTCATACTGAAGTACATACTAGGCCTCTTTGTTAATAAGTCCTCATTCGGGGTTCTTCACTGATGTTTGCATGGACCCTGTCTTTCATAAATACAATGCTTAAGGCTCAGTGGGATCTTCAGTTAGATTGTCAGAAGTGGGAATTGTGGACATGTTTTGCTTCACATAATATATATTCTGTGGCTGAAACCAAAAACGATCTGGTATATCAAATACTAGGAGTGGCTCTTCAAATGGCATGTACGCCTCTCTGCAGTTTTCAGCATGGTAAACCTCGAATACATAATCTCACAATGACCACTTTTTTACACATTTTATGTACATGTGGGTCATTTCTGTTTCAACATGAGTGACAGAGTAAAATAGTAACAAAACAGAAACCAGAAGGGTTGAGGCATCAGATGATTTGTGGGGAAAGACAGCGAAGACAAGATGAGCATGTGTCCAATGGCAGGTGTACTAAAACGTTTTTGCAGTTTTTTTCCAAGTACCTCCAGTTTTTGTATGATTCGAACAAATCTTTTTCAGAGGTTTGCGCCGGTTTTCGTCCTAGTGGTTATTGTACGGCAAAAAACAGTCCATTCGCCATCCTATAATTCCGCAGATCTAGTTGCTGACAAATAATTCAAAACAAGGACTTTTTATTGAGGCACCATGGTGGCACAGGGGTTAGTGCGTGTGCCTCACAATATGAAGGTCCTGGGTTGGATCCTGGGGTTTGATCCTGGGCTCGGGATCTTTGCATGTTCTCCCTGTGACTGTGTGGGTTCCCTCCAAGTACTCCGGCTTCCTCCAAAGACATGCACCTGGGGATAGGTTGATTGGCAACACTAAATGGTCCCTGGTGTGTGAATGTGAGTGTGAATGTTGTCTGTCTATCTGTGTTGGCCCTGTGATGAGGACAAGCGGTAGTATGGCTGCACTAATAAGCCACCATTGGACAGTTGCAAGCACTTTAGCACTAAAAAAAACCAAGGTTAGAAACCCTGTAGAATTCAAGAAATAACTTGTTGTAAAGTACAAAAGTTACCACAAGATTGTCATGTAAAGGTTAATAGTCGTTACGGCTGGCTCTGGGCTGCAACGACAAAGGGGAGTTGAAACTGAAGTTAAAAGTTCACAAAATAATATTCAATTTAACAAAAAGACAAAACTTACAAATGTACAAAGCAAACTAATGTGCAAAAAAACAAGGCTCAGCAGAGCACAGAGTGAAGTCCTGGGGATCACAGCTGATATACACTCCTAGCTGATTAAGTCAAACTAGATGCAGGTGTGAAACCTGCAAACACAAAGGGAGAGGAGGTGGCCAAGAAGGCCTCCACTCTGAACCCTAACCCACAAGGCTCTCACAAGGCCTGGGTCATATAACACCGTTAACGCAGGTCGCAAGGAAATGGTTTAAGGAAGACACAGCACAGTTAATGTATGTGACTTGTACCTGCTGCTGTAGTTTACTGTGTAGAGGTAGACCATAATCAAGTTTTCCTCTTTTTTGACCTATATAGTATGTTACAATTGTATAAAATAGTAAAGTTCATGCATTTGTAAATTTGCCCATGAAGCAGCTTTGGATCTCTCTGCATGCTGTGTTTTAGAGTCTTCCTTTTTAAATTGGACTTGGACTGAGGTTAATGCGTGCCGAACTTACTGATATGGGCATGCCCATGTAAAGGCTCAGCTCAGCTTTGGAAGTCAGATTCAGATCCAACACAAACTGCTATATTTCGTTTCAAAAAAAGTTAAATACACAAATGGTTTTAGTAGGATGCAAAAAATGCAAAAAACCATTTAGATCAACAAAGATCTACAGAGCTTTCTCTGCGGGTAATCTGCTCAATGAGTCAACATCTAATTGAAGTCATACATTTTCTTTTAAAGTGATTTTTCAGCTGCATGTGTTTTAAAAACTTGGTTGTCTGCTGTCAGAAACTGCAAGAGAACAAAATATTTCGCTGTGATCTTCTCATGCTTTTTTGTACAAACAAATTATGAGGACAGCAGAATAGTTTTCAAGTTATACTTCAATGTCAGTTCAATATCAGCATTTAGATTCAAAATTTAACTGAAACCTGCTGGCAGGTTTATGTGCACAAGCAGATACTGTTGGATACAAATTGGACGGTGCAACTCCAGACAGCCTCCTTCTTGACATACCTGTGGCCTGTACCTCCAAACCTTCCCTCAGACAAATACAAAATAATCTCCAAAATTCAGCTTCAGTTTGTCTCTACTTCATAGAGCCATTTTTCCCTTTGTTGTCCCAGTTGCATCCTAAATTCAGGAAAAACATTCAAATGTCACGGTATTGTATGTTTTATGTGATTCCAAATCACTGTGCAGTGCAAAGATTACCACTTGCCAACACAAATGTTAAACAACAAAGATTGAAATCAATCTTGTAGAAAAATATAAAACAAAAACATTATAGTGAGTTCAATTTCCTTGTTGACTGACCAGCCAGCGATCTAAAAGGACCGCAGACTCAAATTGTATTTTTCCATTATTTCAAGGTTACTATTGTTAGCAGACTGTTGATACTTATAGGGTTGAGCTTGCTCTAAAGGAGTAGGAAAATTAGCTTTCCAGCCCCACAGTTCACTACTTTTGCCAAGCTGTCTTCCCTTTTCTGTCATTGTAGTTTTCAAGAATCACACGGAAAAAGTTGACTCGAATAAGAAATAAGTCAATGTGATCCCCTGACTTTGAGGCAGACATGCTAACCACTACGCTACCCTGCTGTCCAAGTTTTAGATCATCTGGGATCATTGTGAGTTTTGCAGAAAAGATCACGGCATAAGCAAAAAGAACATTGTCAAATATAAGACTTACTGGATTATAGGGGTGCTAAAAAAAAATCGATTGACACCTGAATCATGAGGCACACATATTCCGATTCAAAATCGATTAATATTTTTGCAAAATAGATTTTTTTTTAAATAGATTTGTTAAATATTTTTTGATGAATCGATTTTTTTAAAGTATTTTTTTAGGGCATCTCTGCCTTATTCGCTATATGCATACGTCATATGTCATCAGCTCGGTAGAGCTTTTGTAACCTGTTTTGAAAAGTTTTTATAATACATTTTATATCAATCAATATATTACAAGAATTGGTTTGAATCGAGAATCATATTGATTCGAGAATTGATTCTGAATCAAATCCTCACCCCAAAAATTATATTGAATAATGAGTTTTCATAAGCCTCACATCCCAAGCTTTCCTTTCTTATTGATTGAGAAATGCTTAAATAAATAACCTGTTTATTATTATGTGTTCAACCAAATTATTAGACAATTCTACTAATAATGAACATTGTTGTTTTAATCCATACTTCCTTCATTATTGTATTTGTAAACTCAGATTTCCTAAGAATTTTTGCACTTCTTATCCTAATGTGGTGACAGGTGACTGGAAGTACTTTTGATAATTCACCATGATTTCATGTTAACAAGCATCCGGACTACCTAAAGGCAGTCATTAAACATAAATTGCTTTGGCATATATATGCTGGATTGACAGTTAAATGTCTATCCCAGTGTTCCATCTGAGATTTTACAAACTTTTCACTTTGACATCATGTCCGACTGAGTGTCGACCGCAGATGAACAATCATCAGTTTAGGTGACGAATAGGCTTGAACCTTCAATGAGCCTATTTAATCAATGGGCTGTGGCTGTACGCCTCATCCTTTGAGACTATTCAAAGACATATTCTGAATAGCACTTCATATTACTTTCATCCACCATGGCTGCAGGAAAATGAGTGTATATTGGCAAAGTAAGAATGCATTGCTAAAGACTTCCCTTACACAAAATACAAAAAGGATGATACCTTTGTATGCGCTGACTGACTTTCACATGATTACAAACTGATGCTTGCATTCACATTACACTCACTTTCGTCTGGGTCAATCTGTCAAAGGAATCTAATTTTCTGATGAACGGCAAGTAAAAAAGATGTGCTCTGTATCTGAGGGTTTGTCCAGTTTGCTTGCGCAGTATTTTATTAAGGATCGTCGTACAGTAGGTCGCCAAGTTGGATCGGCACTGTTGCGTGTTGACTACTTGTGATATTTAAGACTTGGTTAAGATAAATAGACTTTTCTCTCATTTGAAGGGATTGGAATAGCCCAAAGACTTTTTCCGGTGAATGCAGTGCGAAGAAGATAACATAGAAAGTCACATATTGCAGAAAACATATTGTGGAGAAAGACTGTATTTTTATTGGATTCTTTGTATTCCGCAGGCAACTTGTGCCAAGAAAAAGGTCACTGTGGCTTTTTAGGCTGTCAACGACTCCCTCAACACAATTGTTGTGGACGCCAGCTCTGACCAGAATTAAAGCAATAATCCCATTCATAACTAATTTATTAGAGCAGAAACTCAGTTTTGCAAGAGTGACAAAATTGCAGAGTTGGATGTATTTTCATTGATTCTTAGTGCACATGACTATGTACAGTTAAAATATCTTGTGTTTCCTTTTTCCTTTCCTTTTAATACTCATTGGTCACTTTAGGTGTGTGTATTTGTATTAAAAATCTATTAAAATGTCAAACTTGACCAAAGTGGGCTGGCTCAGGGTGGAGGACAGAATAAAACAACTTGCACTGAGCCTAGTCTATAAAATCCGCTACACCTCCCTGATACCGAAGTACATGTCAAACTACTTCCTTAACGTAAATGACCGCCATAACCACAACACCAGGGGGAGCTCCACTAACCACGTTAAACCCAGATTCCGATCTAACAAAGGTCTTAACTCATTCCCTCTCTATGCCACATCAATGTGGAATGCGCTCCCAACAGGTATAAAAGAAAGGGCATCTCTTTCCTCCTTCAAAACCGCAATAAAAGTACACCTCCAGGCAATTTCAACCCTAAACTAACACCCTCCCCGGATTGTTTATAATCAAATGTAAACAATCAAATGTAGATACTTTTCTTATGCCTTCTTCTCTCTCTCTCTCTCTCTCTCTCTCTCTCTCTCTCTCTCTCTCTCTCTCTCTCTCTCTCTCTCTCTCTCTCTCTCTCTCTCTCTATGACCACTACTTGCTGTACATATCCTACCAAGTCAGACCTACACTGTTTCAATATCCATTTCTCTGTTCTCAATTTTTTGATGACTGATGATAACAACCAAACCTAACCCCCCCCCACACCCCGAATTGTAAATAATGTAAATAATTCAATGTATACACCCTGATGATGATCTTGTGTGATGACTGTATTATGATGATAGTATATATGATAGTATATATCTGTATCATGAACCCCGACTTAAACAAGTTCAAAAACGTATTCGAGTGTTACCATTTAGTGGTCAATTGTACGGAATATGTACTTCACTGTGCAACCTACTAATACAAGTCTCAATCAATCAAAACCACCGTTCTTCTGGACTATAAGTCACACTTTTCATTGATTAGCTAGACAGGTGCGACTTCTTATATATGTCAAACTACATATATATACGTAGGTGGTTGGCGTGGTCATGGAGTTCTGTGCACATACACAATGGCCTCAGGCGTGGGCGTGTGCTTCAAGAGCTGCTGTTACTCTTCTGCCACCGTGCTGTTAAAGTGCTTGATTCGACATGCAGCAAAGCCTTTTTAAATGTTAATATCGCAGACGATCACCCTCATTTAATCGTAGCAGCCAAAATCATGATCATTGATAAAATTTGACGAATTGTGGGGCCCTGAAACAATGTACACCGAACGGAAAACAGTGAACATAATATCGATATAAGATCCAATCCGTGGATTTTGTGAATAATTTCACCCCTAGTTAATAGAAACTGCATTGGAATTTAATTTGGACTAAAGAAAGTACACCATACAAATAAAAGTAACCTAACATATTAATTGTCTAAGTTGAAAAGTACTTAGGCTGAGGGTCCTGTTGTTTGGTGTCGTTTGTGTTTAGTCTTTCAACTCCTTTGTTCATTGCCTCTCTTTATGTCCTACAGCTAGCTATGGAGGGTATCCCATCTGTAAAGGCTGCTCGGTGTGCTCTAGGGACAACGGCTGTGTGAACTGCCAGCCTAAACTCTTCCTGTTTCTGCGGAGAGAAAGGATGAGGCAGTACGGAGAGTGTGTTCATGAATGTCCAGCGGGATACTACGGCATGCGCAGCCCCGAACTCAACATGTGTTCCAGTAAGTCATACATTCTCTCTGCACATTTACTCAGCAGTTTACCCCCACCTCTTTTCTCCACACCACCTCATTTTCCTTTAGACATACATTCCCTTCAAAGTTTAAATTTTTTGCTTGACGGCCGCAGATCTACATTTTATTTTTACACTTGCATTATAAAATATATTTTAGTAACACTGTTTTTGAGGTTGTTTTGTATAGCTGCAATCATAATACACTATATTTCAAAATGAATATTGGGCTATGAAGTGTAAAAAGAACATGATACTCAATACATTTTGAGCTGCAACGATGATTTGGAATATTAGCATTACAACACAAAGCTAATATATTTGGGGTGTTGTCTGTGTCGACTTTCACCCGACAGTGTGATTTATTGCCAGTCAAAACGGTCTTCGACTTCCAGCACACAGCCAATTCTCAGCTGAATTTTCCAGATCAAATATATTTTGATTGGAGTTTGATAAGACATGGGACAAGTGTCACGAACAGAAAACTAAGATTGTATGGAAAGGTTTTAGGAATACATTGTTTGACCCTTGGCACCAGTGCTTAGACTAAATCTGACCTATCTAAAGGCTGAAAGGTACTCTCGTTTCTTGTGACTTGCGTAAGCAACAGCGTCTTGCTCCTCCCCCTGCATATCCTCCTGCAGACCCTGACATGCACCTCCAAAAATTGTACCTTTGCGACCAGGGAACACGGACCGCAGAATTGTCAGCTTTTGCCAAAGAGGGTTACTGAGCACAGGAGAGCAGACGTTGTGCTTGAAATGCAGAAATTATTGTATGAGATAAAGCAACAGTGATTGAACATTTGCATGCAAGCAAATGTTTTGTCTACTTATTACTTCAGTGCCCTCCAAAAATAATTACTGAAAGTGTCGTTTTTCAGCTTGTTCTGTTGTTGCATCCAGAAGAAGTCACACAACTTAACTATTATTGCCAATCTTGTGCTAACAACAGGTTAAATTCCAACACATATTTTTTCTCGTGCACACACGTCTTTTTCTCTGACACCCAACACTTCCTCATTGTCTGTCAAACATCTGTCAGGCACGGTATGTTCACAATCACGAGAACTCTGAACATCAATATCACATGAAAATAAACATTAACACCAGCAGATCTTAATAATAGTTATTTCATAGTTGTGTTAATTTTCAATTACAAAGCTCTATCTAGCCATAAATCCCGAACAGCCAAATAGCGCTGCATCGACTCGTTTCGGGGTTGCAAAGTCCAACTTTACAAACGTCTTTAGTTCTAGTGCCAACAAAGATGTCCATGTTGCAGTTGTCATTGTCCACACTTCACAAGAAGGTAAATATCTAGTCAACGACAGCTGGGGTTGCTCCGTCAGAAGACACTGCCACTTAGTGTTTTGGAACAGAACAGCAATTCTCGAGTCAGCTTGGACGGAAGAGCTATAAACCAACCAAGACGCCGTCAGAGGGGACGCAAGCTATGTGACGCAAGAGTATATTTTAGCCTTAAGCCAATGACCATGAACTGATGATGCCTGCTCAGAGAAGAGGTAAAAAAATTTCTGAACAGTCCAGTTGCGATGGATGGAATGCACTGAGAATACAATGACTCAAATAAAAGAGAATATCCATAAAGTTCAAACTTGAATCTCCTTAATATAATGAGCATTCCAATCCAACACTGTGTAAACTATCATGTCTTATCTTATTTCAACACAGTACATTGCTCATTGGGATAACCATCATGATGATACACATATGTTAGGGCTGGACGATTATGGCAAAAATAATAATCACGCTTATTTGGATTGCTATTTAATCACGATTAATGACACGGTTATTCATCAATTTGAAAACATGAGCATTGTACCACCAATATGTCTTGTCATTCTTTTGTTTCATGGGATATATTTCACATGCAGGGTTGTGTTTTGTGTTTTTGAAATTTGAACAAAAACGTAATATTGAAAAGGTTCTAGCGATTTTTGTTAAAGAATAACCCCAAAATCTGATTACTGAAATGCCTTCCCTCAGGTCCTCATATAGCACCCTGTTCTCATAACATTTTTAACAGGAGAAAGAGAGAACGGGGGAAGGACAGAGAGCCTTTATATGTTTACATGGGGCCAGAGGTGTTGGCAGAGTGTTTCATGTGAAAACATAGAAGAACTTCAACTTATGGTTCTCTGAGCCAAACTCCTAGCAGACACTAAAATGAAGCCCAAGAATAAGGAGTCCAGATATTTAAGCCCAACAATAAACAAGAAACAAGTATGGTAAGAATCAAACTACAGACCGTCCTGACTTGAGAGCAAATACCGTATGCTATGATATTGAGAGATGTGTTTCATGAGCATCAGGTACCGTATTTTCCGCACTGTAAGGCGCAACGGATTATAAGGCGCATCTTCAATGAATGGCATATTTTAAAACTTTGTTCAAATATAAGGCGCACTGCATTATAAGGCGCACCACATTATAAGGCGCATAGAATAGATGCTACAGTAGAGGCTGGGGTTACGTTATGCATCCATTAGATGGAGCTGCGTTAAAGGGAATGTCAACAAAACAGTCAGATAGGTCAGTCAAACTTCATTAATAGATTACAAACCAGCGTTCTGACAACTCTGTTCACTCCCAAAATGAATAAACAGCTGTTTTATTATTTTCCCCGAGGTAAAGTCAGTGACGTGGTGTTTTGTTTATCTTTTAACAACAGCAAGGTATAACATGTAGTGCAACATTTATATCACATAGTGGAGGGGAACTTTTCCCTGATTCAATAAACACGTAAATAACAGTGATACTGTTACGGTAAATCAAACGTTGGTGCAATCACAATATAGTAACACTCGAAATAGTGCAGAGCAATAACAATATATCAATAACTCAACGTTGCTCAAACGTTAATGTCGCACAAAATAAACATGTAAAGCTCACTTTATGAAGTTTTTCCTAATCCACAAATCCCTCAAATTCTTCTTCTTCAGTGTCCGAATTAAACAGTTGGGCGGATACGGCATCCAACATCTCGTCGAAGTCGAAGTCGTCATTAATGGAGTCAGTGTCACTGCTGCTCTATTCCCGTGTTCTACTGCGTGACTGATCGTCTTAAGTTTAAACTCTGCGTCGTAAGCGTGTCTCTTAATAGGAGCCATTTTGGGGTCTTTACACAAACAAACTAATAGAAATGAAACGGCATGCCTCTCGCAGTCATATATCCCAGCATGCACTTCTTCTTCTACGGGGGAAAATGAAGTCTGCGGCTGCTTACCGTAGTTGCGATCGATTGATTGATTGAAAATTTTACCTGTTAGAGGTTCAACATTGGTCCATATATAAGGCGCACCGGATTATATGGCGCACTGTCAGCTTTTGACAGAATTGGAGGTTTTTAGGTGCGCCTTATAGTGCGGAAAATACGGTACTATGTTACTGACAAACAACATGATGTCAGCCTACAGTCTCATCCTAATGATCAGTTTGAGCATTATTTTTCATCAGAAACCGTCGGTGTTGCAGCTCTCTGTTTAGCAGTATATTAGAAGTACAAGCACAGTAAACAATATACAGCAGAAAAAATAAATTCTTTTAACAACCAGACAACATATTGTGTCTTTGAGCATGCACTATTGTACTAAATATGTCAATGAAATGAATCTGTACTAATGTAAAAAGTATGCATTGATCGTAAATGGCAGTGTGTGAGTTATTGGACTGACATGTTTTCTTAGTTTTACCACTGTCATCATAAAATATATTTATAATTTAACACTCATTGTTGGGTCAGTGGATATCACTGGGCTGACAGTCCCAAAATGTAAACAAGTGCTCCAAGGCACAGTATGCGAATAACAATTATTGTCCAGTGACAAGAAGAAAGCTGTTTTGTGCTCCTAGTTTCCGAAGAGGAACGAGGCATTTTGTCTGTTATCGTGAGCTTTTTAAACACTGGCTCTGAACTCACTACAGGAGCAGCTGCTTGTTATTACGCCAGAGTTTTACTGTGTGATCTTATCTCATTGTGGATTGCCTGGATAAAGGAAAACAAGAACTGTAAGAGAAAGTTGCTTGTACACTTTCCGTTTTTTGTCAAAATGCCTCAGGCATGTGTGCAGAGTGGAGGGATATCCTTTTCATACATTTAGCTGACTGCTTGATGCCAGATGAGGTTGGTTAAAAAGCAAAATGAATAGGTTAAAATGCCACTATGGACTTGGTTCATTGATAGACAAGCACTAGCCTACGTGTTCAATACAATGCAATGTTACTAACTTGCAACTCCAGATTTACTAAACCGGAATCACCTTGTAACCAAAGCCAAAATGTGAAATGTTGCAATAGGCATATTGGTGTTTTATTTGCCTTTGAAGTGATCTGTTGTAGTTTGTGTGCACCGTGTTGCTTTTTTATTTAGGGACCTTCCCCTATATTCCACTGTGTTAACATCTTTGGGAGCAAAAGTCTTGCTGCTTATGCAATAATTTGATTCTCCCTAAGTCAAAGCAGAAGCACCTCTGACAAATCTCCTTGCTTTAGACCGTTTACATTGATGTCAAAAGTGGGATTGCAGAATGGCAACCAGAGATCGAGGATTTCATTACGAGCACCAAGGAAGATGGATGAAGCCAAAAGGAAGAATAAGCCCTGCCTTCGACGACATTCAGAAGATGACCTGCAAGCTGAGCGATTACTGCCACCGCTGGGGCCTCAAAGAGGCAGCAAGACCGCCAAAAGCACCACATGGAGACAACCAGCACTCTAGCTGATTCCTGCCAGTAAGGGCGCCTTAAGGAGGCGACAAGCAACTTCCAACATCAAGATCACCTTATGGAGAGTGGCAGGCCTACTGACTTTTCTGCCGCAGCATCGGCGATGCCAGCAAGGGACACTGACACTTCCTCATCAAACAAGGAAAAAACACAGGTAGAGGACTTGTCTACCATGGACTACTACGATCTGCTGCGGTACCGATTGTGAGAGGTGTGCAAATGTGGCACAACAGACCCTCGATGAACCCAACTCCACCCTAAAAAGGGCGTATGATACCCACTGCAGACAAAAGGACGTTGCCGCTGGTGCACTTGTGTGGGTCTACTGCCCACAGAGGAAGAAAAGCCTGACACTAAAGCTGATGAGTAGGACTGTGCGCCATCCTGGAAAGACTGTCAGATGTTGTGTACCAGGTGGTGGTCCTCAACCAAGATCGGCTGGCCCCGTATCAGTTTTTTAGCAGCTAAGGAATGGCTAGGTCACTGATGGTATAGGGTTCACACAGCTGGCTTTTGTGCAGCTGGTGTGGGTTGATCAGATTTTTCTCTGTGAATTATTGTCAGTCTCTACAGTGTGTGCCCTGCGATTGACTGGCCTTCAACACAGGGTGTAGTCTGCTTTTACTACACAGTCAGGTTGGATAGGCCTTAGCATTTCTGTGACCCTGAACCTGGAGCCGTAAAAAATGGATGGTTTTGATATGTGCCGTAAAACATATGTAGTAATGCTAGTCTTATCCACGGGCGTTCATATAAACTGCCCAGTTGTGGGCGGCCCAACACCAATGTCTGTGGGTGTTAATCCACTGATCCACTGGAAATATTTGTAGAAATGGTCACACAGGGAGCTGCTTAATGTACAGTCAAATTTGTGTGAATGCAGCCAACTCTCCACACAGTCACAAGACTTCGGTTTTACCGACAGCATATTCCTATCATGTATTCATGCATTCCAAAGTATCCATTGTGCAAGTTTTTGGGATGCAGGTTGCTGAGGGGAGTTGTGAGCCATGTACCATGAACCTCAGTCAAATTAGTACGGAAACGGCAAAATATTAATTGTTGGCATTAATTGGTAGCACCGGCAGCTCCCTTTCTCATTCAAACGTCTTTTTGTAGTTGAGTTTTGAAGCTTGCGGGTATTTCCACTGCACAGCATAAACCAACAAAATGACCAGTTGCTTTTGGCTTCTTTACTCTGCCTAGGGGCATTTATTCATCACAGCTTTACAAACCACACTTTCAAATTTGGCAGACATTGCAATTGTCCCACCAAGCCCAGGACATACTGTAACAACCAGATGACGAGTTGCATGATTCTTTAAACATTAAGAATGAATACTGTTGTGTGACTATAAAATGCCGCATGTGCTTGACCACCGTCTGAACCTCAGCTTTGTTTGTGTGTGTGTGTGTGTGTGTGTGTGTGTGTGTGTGTGTGTGTGTGTGTGTGTGTGTGTGTGTTCAACTGGCTGTCCAGATTGAAGTGGATCCTGGGATATCACTGACTGTTCCTTGGAATGAAGAAACATGTAGAGACACTGAAATGTCTGCCATTGCGTTTCCCTCTCGTGGACATTGTGATTGACAGGAACACCACCTCTGCTTCACCTAGGTCGACAGTGGCACGCAGAGGTGCACCCATGTGGAAAAAAAACAGCATGGAAATAGTTGGGAGGAACATGGCAGCTCTGGCCTTTGTCGTGAACTCCTGCCATCCACTGCTCTGCATGTCACGGCTGAGTGGCATCGAGCAAGCCGAAGCTTCCATGTCAGCCAAACCCCAAGCCTAGAGAGTAGGTCAGAAGTTTTCTACTCCGTTTGGAGGCAAAGAATGGAAAAAAATAGGGTTTGTTTTCCCCTTCGCATTGCCAGGCCTTTTAGGAAATGGACACTCCTGCTGTGCAACATCAAGTCTGGTTGGCTTTCTGGAGAAGTCTGAGACAGACCATATCCTCATCAGATCATGTATAAGACCTAGTTTGGGACCCAGTAGATTAATCAGTCTTTTCCAAGATGTTTTAGCACCCTTAAGCAGTGAATATTCATTTAAATAAACATAGTGATTACACTTGACGCTGTTGGCCTGCAGAGGAACAAAATTTGACTTAAATTGACATGTGGTTTTGCGTGTCCTTGATACAATCGGTGCAATTCCTCCACAAACCCAGGCGTGTGTGTGACAAATGACTCTCGATGACTCATGTATCAACTTCAAATGCATCTGAACACGAAAGCCATGCAGCACCCATGACATCTCAATAATCACACTGCCCTCTAAACTTTTGAATTTTCTCCGACAACATCTTGCCTTCATGATATAAGACACAGCCAGAACCAGAGTGGGAGATAACGATGATAATACATTTAAATCCCAGGAACACAGGCATTCAGTGGGATCTGATGACCTCATTATTTCTCATTAGTTTCCAGGAGGCACCTCGATGAAGCCTTTAAAGGTGGTCCAAAGGTTAATCCTGCTGGGAGAATGAACCCGCTCCCCTGTATCTGTTTCTGGAGCTGCTGAACAATCGGCTGACTTGGCTGGGTGATTTGCTGGTGGTCAATGTGGGAGCTTCTCCAGTGTCATCGTTCGCTTACACTGTCCAAGATAGCCTTTTGCCTGATAACTGGGCAGCGGGATGAATGTCTGCTGTAATGATCCTTTCCCTTCTCATTCCATTCCCTGATGACCTCTGACCCTCCAGCTTTACCTCCCTGCATTCTAACTCCCATGGAGCTGCATTGATGTGCCATTCACCTCATCCATCTCACACAGGGTCATCTTTACTTATCTTTTATTTAAAAACAATCATCCCAATCTTTTTTCTTTCTTGCATGGCTGAACCATAGGAACTGGAAACAATGTTTGAGTGTGATATTGTTTAATCTTGTTAACGACTGGTCCTCCTGTATTTACCGTGGATAACTGAGGATTGCACAACAGGCTGTGAGTGCTGGAGAGTACTGCCAGATGTTCTCCCCTTCATTATTTTTTTTTTTTGGTTTTGGGAGCTGAAAGTCTCTAAGGTGATGACAGGCCAGTGAGGTGCGAAGAGTAAAACGCAGTGTTGTGCTTTCTAATTTTCTTTGTGATTTATTAGCTTCCCAAATGGCCTCTGAATTGTGCTGATTCAGTTTAATTCAGACAAAATTTGAAGAGCAGCAGAAAAAAATACATTGGAGTTGGCATTTAGTGTGATACAAAATATTGCCTATTGTACTTTGTGGTCAAGTTTTTGCATATGTCAAAAAACAAGGTGATATACAGCCTTTACTCAATTAAATAACCATATTTATGGAATTATTTTGAATTTTATTATTTATTCCTACCATTGTTGGTATATGAACTAAACAAAAAGTGAATCACTTATGTTAGGCGTATCAATGTTTCTTTGTGTCTCGTGGCTTTATCATGTGGTTGCTCAATCAAAAGCTGTATCTGATTACTAATTTGTGTTCGTGCATGTGTGTGTTCATGGTTTGTTTAGACTGATCAAGAAATCGTGCAACCAGAGTGAGTGGGCTGAGGCTACACTTTAGCGTTCAAAGTAATGCGGGGAGGAACCCCCTCGTTTTGAAGGAATGCCGAGGAGGAGGCCTGATGGTTAGCTGGAGATGGTGTGTAATGGGACGGTATAGCTCGGTTGATAGAGCGGCCGTGTCAGCAACTTGAGGGTTGCAGGTTCGATCCCCGCTTCCGCCATCCTAGTCACTGCCGTTGTGTCCTTAGGCAAGACACTTTACCCACCTGCTCCCAGTGCCACCCACACTGGTTTAAATGTAACTTAGATATTGGGTTTCACTATGTAAAGAGCTTTGAGTCACTTGAGAAAAAGCGCTATCCATCCATCCATCTTCTTCCGCTTATCCGAGGTCGGGTCGCGGGGGCAGCAGCCTAAGCAGGGAAGCCCAGACTTCCCTCTCCCCAGCCACTTCGTCCAGCTCCTCCCGGGGGATCCCGAGGCGTTCCCAGGCCAGCCGGGAGACATAGTCTTCCCAACGTGTCCTGGGTCTTCCTCGTGGCCTCCTACCGGTCGGACGTGCCCTAAACACCTCCTTAGGGAGGCGCTCGGGTGGCATCCTGACCAGATGCCCGAACCACCTCATCTGGCTCCTCTTGATGTGGAGGAGCAGCGGCTTTACTTTGAGCTCCCCCCGGATGACAGAGCTTTTCACCCTATCTCTAAGGGAGAGTCCCGCCACCCGGCGGAGGAAACTCATTTCGGCCGCTTGTACCCGTGATCTTGTCCTTTCGGTCATAACCCAAAGCTCATGACCATAGGTGAGGATGGGAACGTAGATCGACCGGTAAATTGAGAGCTTTGCCTTCCGGCTCAGCTCCTTCTTCACCACAACAGATCGATACAGCGTCCGCATTACTGAAGACGCCGCACCGATCCGCCTGTCGATCTCACGATCCACTCTTCCCTCACTCGTGAACAAGACTCCGAGGTACTTGAACTCCTCCACTTGGGGCAAGATCTCCTCCCCAACCCGGAGATGGCACTCCACCCTTTTCCGGGCGAGAACCATGGACTCGGACTTGGAGGTGCTGATTCTCATCCCAGTCGCTTCACACTCAGCTGCGAACTGATCCAGTGAGAGCTGAAGATCCTGGCCAGATGAAGCCATCAGGACCAAATCATCTGCAAAAAGCAGAGACCTAATCCTGCAGCCACCAAACCGGATCCCCTCAACGTCTTGACTGCGCCTAGAAATTCTGTCCATAAAAGTTATGAACAGAATTGGTGACAAAGGGCAGCCTTGGCGGAGTCCAACCCTCACCGGAAACGTGTCCGACTTACTGCCGGCAATGCGAACCAAGCTCTGACACTGATCATACAGGGAGCGGACCGCCACAATCAGACAGTCCGAAACCCCATACTCTCTGAGCACTCCCCACAGGACTTCCCGAGGGACACGGTCGAATGCCTTCTCCAAGTCCACAAAGCACATGTAGACTGGTTGGGCAAACTCCCATGCACCCTCAAGGACCCTGCCTAGAGTATAGAGCTGGTCCACAGTTCCACGACCAGGACGAAAACCACACTGTTCCTCCTGAATCCGAGGCTTGACTATCCGGCGTAGCCTCCTCTCCAGTACACCTGAATAGACCTTACCGGGAAGGCTGAGGAGTGTGATCCCACGATAGTTAGAACACACCCTCCGGTTCCCCTTTTTAAAAAGAGGAACCACCACCCCGGTCTGCCAATCCAGAGGTACTGCCCCCGATGTCCACGCGATGCTGCAGAGTCTTGTCAACCAAGACAGCCCTACAGCATCCAGAGCCTTAAGGAACTCTGGGCGGATCTCATCCACCCCCGGGGCCTTGCCACCGAGGAGCTTTTTAACTACCTCAGCAACCTCAGGGGCTGAGGTTGCTGAGAAAAAGCGCTATATAAATGTAATTCACTTCACACTATATAAAGGGTGTGACTGTGAGAGCCTTCTCATCTCTGGGCTTGTAAGAGTCACAGATAAATGAATGGCCCTCTGTCTCTGCCACTCACACACATGTAGAACATCACCGGAGCAATGTTTCACCCCAATAATAACTTAATGCGTAGGATAATTGCACCTGCTTTCAAGACATATTCATTGAACCAGATTGTTCCTTACCCGAAAAGCTTCAGGCATGTAGAATAGTGGCACTGACAGTTATACGCTTTGTCTGGGCCAAGCAGTACTGTCCAGTTCAGTGCAGAACAGAATCGTTTGGGCTGCCATTGTCAAAAGTTTAAGAACGAACAGTATCAACCGCAATCGTGTGGTGTTCTATGGGTGGAGCTACACACATTGCAGTCCATTGATCGGTTCTCAAATAGTTATTGTTTTAGTCAAACATAGTACCATTTTAAGAACAAATAATGTGCCAAAGAAATATTTACAATGGTTTATGATAAAACCACAAGAGGTTTCTTGTTTGCAGATGACACCATCAAGCATCGTGTTGTGATCATCTTATGCCATCTGGCCTGCATACATTACAGACCTTGAAAAACAAAGCAGATCAGGGTTTATTTTTCCAAATTCTGCCGGTTAGTAAAACCGTGGCTATGTCGTTCTCCTTGTGGAAGAAAATTGTGATTTTGTGGGGTGTCATAGTACAGAGTCCTGGGAGGCACCTCCTATTCACAAGGGTCGGTGTAGTTGTTGCAATTTTGCCTTGCCTGATGTGCTATTTGCAGATAAAGAGCTTCCTGACACACTGACTTGCATGCTGTTATAATCATGGCAGGGTGTTTCACAAATAACATATGACCAACTGTGATGCTCTGTTTGCGGACTAAATCATCATCAATGAATCAAGAGTATGTTTTGTCCCACCTCCTGTCAAAACCAATTTTCCTCTCTGTCTTTTATGTGCTTTTAAACATTCATACCCCTAAAGGAATTTGATGTTCTTAGTGTTGAATACCATGAGTTAAGCTTGAACTTCCTTTTAAGCTTTGTTTAAATCGAACCAGTTCTGTTTTTTTAGTTTTGATTATGAAATGTTGGGGGAACCTGTACTAATAGAAACTGTTTCTGCATTGTAACACTTTGACAACGTTCCCTTTAATTCTCAATCAAGATTTTACAGTACCAAACGGTAGAGTTAGGTCACACTCGGCCAATCGTACCGTGCATGGGCACACCTCAAACCGAAAGTTCAGCATGTTTGGCTAGTGTGAGGGCTCAACAAAAATTGTAACATGAATAAATATTGCAAGTAGGGCTGAGCGATATATCGATATATGCGATATATCGCGGGTTTGTCTCTGTGCGATATAGAAAATGACTATATCGTGATATTCGAGTGTACGTTCTCACACAGTTGCTTTTAGCTCTTGGCATTACACTACAGGCTCTCCTCGCTCTTTCGTGTGCCTCCTTCACACAGACAGACAAGCGCACCTTCTTACACACGTCACATACTGTCACGACATACGTCACATACGTATACGCTCTTGCGCAGCAAAGAGGTAGCAGCATGAGTAGCGTTAGCTGTGATGCTAGCGCAGCCGTGCGAGTGGTAATACGAGAGAGAGAAGGTGCAAATCTGGTAACAAATGAAGGAATGATTAATTCCCCCCAAAAACAGCAGGGGGTCCATCGTCTGCCGGTGGTTTGGCTTCAAGTGGGAATATGTCAAACAGACAACCGTAATTTGTCAAGTGTGGGGCAAAAGCGTTACTATAAAAAGTAGCATTACTGCTAATATGTAGCATCATTTGAAAAGTCACCTGCGAGAGAATGAAGAGTGCTTACTCCGCATGTCAACATCTCCGTTCGGTGCCACACGCCCACACCATCAACATGCCGAGGCAAACATTTCCAGATCAACACCGTATGAAAAAAATAGTGATTTTTTTTTAGTTGTGATTTCCTTATCTGCATGAAAGTTTTAAAGTAGCATATATTAATGCAGTATGAAGAAGAATGTTTTAATGTAGACACATAGAATCATCATACTGCTGTGATTATATGCATCAAGTGTTCATTCAAGGCTAAGGCAAAATATCGAGATACATATCGTGTATTGCGATATGGCCTTAAAATATCGCAATATTTTGCAAGTTATAATTAGGTCAATCAAATATATTATGAAGTTATTAATGACCATTGCTTCATTCCACAACTGAAATAATAAGAAGTGGTCAAAATAATAAGAATAATAATACACAGAGTCAGAGAAATTGCAGTGATACAGCAATGTAGAAAACAAATGCTCAGTGTGAGTTCATGCTAGCTGGGGTCAAGAGAGCAAGGGGAGATTGCACCCAAGTCCCGCACAGTACAGATGGCTTAGTGTGAGTATGCCTTTAGACACACTAGTGTCTGTTTGATAACAGGAAAGAAATAGGAAAAACACAAAACACGCCTTTGCACAACCAAGTCTTGTCTATTGTTGTCATTTGTCCCGCGTGCATGTACCTCTTCTTAAGTGGTAGGTGACACTGGTGTGTTGGAGTAATGTCATATTATTTACGGAGCTACCCCAGCTACACAATGTGAGTCACACATCCTTCAGAGAAAATGCAAGCCAGATCAACAGATTCCAAATTGTACTGTATCGCTTAGTCGGGACGTAACTTTGGGATCAAGCGTTAGATGTATTACAACTCCGATATAGGTCAGTGTGACGTGTTGTACATCATTTCTGCTATCGGTAAACTATTAGTTTGCACTTTTAAAAGAATAAACATTTCACAATGCATTGGTGGGAAATGATTCACTGGGCATTTTTTTTTTTTTTTTTTTTTTTTTTTGCGGCTTAGACTGTATAATCCTTTCTCGACCCCCCTCCCCAAACCCCAAACCTCAAAGCTCTCGATCAACTCCAGATGAGAGGGTTTATCGGATGGACCCTGATGTGTCTCCTTCTTTCTCCAGGGTGCAGGATAGAGAACTGTGAGTCCTGCTTCAGTAAAGACTTCTGCACCAAATGCAAGTTAGGCTTTTACCTACACAAAGGGCGATGCTTTGACAAGTGCCCCGAGGGCTTTGCCCCGCTGGAGGACACCATGGAGTGTGGAGGTAACGATACAAATATGCACAACACAGAAATGTTCACAGAGAAATGTTACAGTCATCCCTTGTTCACTTGTTCCAAAATTGGTTCAATGATTATTATTATTAATAAATCAAATGTTTTCTTAAGAAAAGCATCAAAAAATGTTTACGACCTTCTAAATATGTTTTAACGTTTTTATAGCCCTCTAAACATGAAATAACCATATGAAATAACCACTTTTACACTCGATATAGCAGCCTTTAGTTTGTTATACTATACATTACAGGAGTCACCGCGTAGGATCCTCCAAGCGTCATTGCTGTGGTTGTCACTCGGCAACTACAATACGGCCACGACTTGAAAATACTTTGTCACATCCTGAGTAATTCCTCTAAATTAATAATAATAATAATAATACCTGGGATTTATATAGCGCTTTTCTAAGTACCCAAAGTCGCTTTACATGTAGAACCCATCATTCATTCACACCTGGTGGTGGTAAGCTACTTTCATAGCCACAGCTGCCCTGGGGTAGACTGACGGAAGCGTGGCTGCAATTTGCGCCAACGGCCCCTCCGACCACCACCTATCATTCATCATTCAATTCACCGGTGTGAGTGGCACCGGGGGCAAAGGGTGAAGTGTCCCGCCCAAGGACACAACGGCAGCGATTTTTTTTGGATGGTAAGAGGCGGGGAGCGAACCTGCAACCCTCAGCTTTCTGGCACGGATGCTCTACCCACTACGCCATGCCGCCCCGGGCATGGCGTAGTGGGTAGAGCATCCGAGTTTCATTTGCTGAAACCACGGGCGTAAGTTGTTCTGCAAAAAGTTGGTCAACTTGACAGACACAGCTACGACAATTAGCTATATTAGCATTTTGTATTAAAAATGCATGTCTGCGCAGTAATTCCACATCGTACACATCAAAGTTGTGTTATTGATGTCGAAAATGAAGTATATTTTGAATCAACAGTTTAGTTCTGGACAGCATGCCCAGGCAGCTGCTGATAGCTATTAGTAGTTTTGTTTTTTTAATGAGTCTGGTCCGTCTTGCCTCGTCAAAGGCTCACTAATGTGAACATGTCTTATTGATGAGGAAGAGGTTGAAGATGAAGTGCATCAAAGAGTTAGTTTGCCAAAAGTGATTGTCAGGATGAAGATAGCTACAAAAGTATTTGTTGTTAGCAGTGTTGACCCTTAACCCGGGAACAAAAGTAATGCTTGGTAAAAATATTTATCGATCGCTACATCATAATAGAAAATATGACAAATACTGCACACAAAAGACACATATTTAAGCCCAAAATCTGTGCAAGACCTGCTCAGTGGCCTTGTGGTTAGAGTGTCTGCCCTGAGACTGGAAGGTTGTGAGGTCCAACCCCGGCCGAGTCATACCAAAGACTATAAAAATGGACCTATTACCTCCCTGCTTGGCACTCAGCATCAAGGGTTGGAATTCGGGGTTAAATCACCAAATGATTGCCGAGCTCCCCTCACCTCCCAGGGGGTGAACATGGGGATGGGTCAAATGCAGAGGATAATTTCACCACACCTAGTGTGTGTGTAACTAACTTTAACATTACTTTACTATGCTTTATAAGAAGTTTTCTTTTGAAGAACTGCCATGTTGTGATACCGCAATATTTGAAGCGCCATGTAGCGAGGGACGACTGTAAATCACGTTTACACATTTCTTTATGTTCTTCTCACACATTCTAAAAATCAAACAGACCCCAGACAAGAAGTCCTAGTAAAGTCCCTTCACCTTGTATTAAAGCTTGACCTTGGGGTCTGTTGGTTGCCTCCGTATGAGTGTCTGCTGTGGTTTCACTGCACATCACTGTGACTCTGTGTGTCCACAGAAGGCTGTGAGGTGGGCCAGTGGAGCGAATGGGGAGCCTGCACTAGAAGAAACAAAACCTGCGGCTATAAGTGGGGTCTGGAGACCCGGACGCGGCACATTGTAAAGAAACCACCCAAGGACACAATACTGTGTCCCACCATTGCTGAGTCCAGGATGTGCAAAATGGCCATGAGGCACTGCAGAAGAGGTATGGATGTCACAATGCAATACTGAAGCGCTTTGTACAAACAGTCTGTTGGTGTTGATTTGATAACCTAAAAAGTACATACACCTTGAAGAAAAAAAAAAAAAAAAAGCTCCCTTCCAATCCCACAGACCTTTCTCAGTTCCACCTGTCTCATGTAACCGCTCCACGCCAACCTTGTTTTTTCTTCGTCTGAGCTTTTGAGGGGTCACTGTGGCGTTTCCATGCATGAAATATCACTTATTTTCCATCGTGGGTTTGTTCAAGGCACTTCTTTTTCTGAGGTATATTCCCCCCCCCCCGTTCCCTGAAGCCCCCAACTCCCACCTCCCTTCTTAAGGAACGGTCTGCAGGTTACCTCAATGGTCGTTTCTATTTCCTCCTGTCACTTTGAGAGATATTTGTGGTGGGAAACGTATGTGTGTCAGGTCATTAAATGAGGAGTCAAATCTGGAATTTCTTTCTGCGTGAATAAAGGAAATATTTTTGTCCAGAAACTAAGCCATTTTTTAGACGGCTCAACACGTAATTTGGGTTGATGGCCTCCGTTTGCAGAGCTTTAAAAAATAAACCTCAGTCTTTAATGTAGTCTCTTGTAAACTTTGCATTGGTGTAGCCCGAGTATACATATTTGATTCCTCAAGGAGGCAATTAGAGTGGCAGATATTGTTTAGGCTGTCAAGTAAGAAAACAGAGTCAAACAGAAATAGAAAAGTGCTTACGAACGTTGAATGGAAGCATGATTAAGTGAAGTGTTGAAAGAGTTAACAAACTTCAATAAACTCGGTTGGTTTCTCATATTTCAAGGATACAGAAGCTGCTACTGCTGCTCTCTAGATTGGAAACTGTGATTCCACTGCACATTTATTTCATGAAGCCTGTCCTGTTTGTCAGGGAAAAGACTCCCCAAATCCCATATGCCTCCTCGTGCTTTCTTGACCTTTTAAAGAGACTTTACTACCATCTTTAATTGGAATCTGGGTTTGTATGCATGGTTACTGCAGTCAACTATCTCTGGCATAAATACACTGATGAAAGGTTATTGCGAAGTTTGAATGGCAGAACTACTTTAGTTGGTACTTAGAGACTCCTTGTGTTCATCTCCCTCAAAGCTACTGTTCTCCACTAATGTGGTCACTGTAAATCTCTCAGTACAATTCCTTTCTGAGTAACAAGTCCGTTGTGTGGGTTTAAAGCTGCATGTGAAAGTCACTGTATATACATATTAGCAGTTCCTAGAGTTGTGACATGTTTTAACAGAGGTACAGTTCAAATTTTGGCATCTGTTATTAATAACCCTCACCGCTTAGCAGTTTGGGAAAAATCTTCACTTGGCAAACGCTGGTGAAATACAACACACTTTCATTTGAATGAATCCAAAGTAAAACGTTTAGGTTGCTAAAATTGAGCGAGATGAATAAGACAAACATGCAAAAAGCAACACTTACTTAAAATTGCAATCGCCCGGTGAGACATACGGTATGTCGTTGCACTTGATGAGATACCATCTTCTGAGAATTGCTGTAGACCAGTTGTCCTCAAACTACGGATCCAGCCAGCCAGCGTCCACAATGTGGCCAGCGGGACGTCCCAAGTAAAAAAAAAAAAAAACAATTGTGTATATATATATATATATATATATATATATATATATATATATATATATATATATATATATATATATATATATGTATCATACAAATATCCCTACAAGCTGGTTTCGCAGGTTACCCTGCTCTTCAGGGGATTTTAAAATCCCCTGTGTTTTTTCCTGACCTAATGTATATATATATATATATATATATATATATATATATATATATATATATATATATATATATATATATATATATATATATAAATATATATATATATATATATAAAATCTCCTGATGATTGAGGGAACCCCCCCTCATGAAACAGGCCTGTAGAGATGAAATAGTCTTGTGATTTTTTTCCCACACATACATATATATATATATATATATATATATATATATATATATATATATATATATATATATATATAAACACACACACACATATATATATATATATACGTTAGGTCAGGAAAAAACACACACATATATATATATATATATATATATATATATATATATATATATATATGTGCTCGTAAAAAAAAAAGGAACCGGTATTTTTCAGTACCGTTGTTGATACATTAGTACTGCGGTACTTTATTAGTACCAGTATACCATTTTACCCTAATATATATGTGTATATATTAAATATATACATATAGAATATATATGTATATTCCCTGTATATATATATATATATATATATATATATATATACAGGGAAACCTGCAAAACAGGCTTGTATGGATGAAATAGCCTCTGTGTTTTTTCCTGACCTAACGTGTATATATATATATATATATATATATATATATATATATATATATGTATATATATATATATATATATATATATATATATATATATATATATATATATATATATATATATATATATATATGTATATATATATATATATATATGTATATATATATATATATATATATATATATATATATATGTATATATATATATATATAGCCGAAGTGTTTTTTCCTGACCTAACGTATATTCCGCTCAACCCTGGTATTGAGCACTGTATAACGGATAAACCACAGAAACCTTGACTATATATATATATATATATATATGTATGTGTGGGAAAAAAAATCACAAGACTATTTCATCTCTACAGGCCTGTTTCATGAGGGGGGGTACCCTCAATCATCAGGAGATTTTAATGGGAGCATTCGCATACCATGGTTTATATAGGGCACAGAGTGGGTGGGTACAGGCTGGTGTAGGGGCGTGGTGATTGGCTCATGTGTTACCTAGGAGGTGTTTCCGTCTATGGCGGCATGCTGTTACGATTTCGCTGCGCTTGTTGAGGGATGACAGGTCTGGACGGTAAATAATAAACAGTTTCTCTTTCAAGCATAGGTTGCATCTTTTATTACCACTATTGTAAGGTGTGCTGGATGCAAGAATTTGCCATGTTATTGAATATTCAACATTATTGTCTTTGAGGTCCCAAATGTGTTTGCTGAGTTCTGTGGTATTTCGCAGGTTTTGGTTCCTGAAAGAAGCCTTGTGGTTGTTCCATCTGGTTTTGAATTCTCCCTCGGTTAATCCTACATATGTGTCGGATGTGTTAATGTCCTTGCGTATTACCTTAGATTGGTAGACAACTGATGTTTGTAAGCACCCCCCGTTGAGAGGGCAATCAGGTTTCTTTCGACAGTTACAGCCTTTGTTGGTTTTGGAGTCGCTCTGTCCGGGGGCCGACGGCTCATTTGCAATTGTTTTGTTGTGGTTTGAGATGATTTGTCGTATATTGTTCATGCAGCTGTAGCTCAATTTAATGTTGTTCTTGTTGAATACTTTTCTTAGGGTGTTGTCTTTGGGAAAGTGTTTGTCAATCAGATTGAGGAATTTGTGTCCAATGTTAGTTGAGACGTTTTTGCTGTATGGGGGGTTGTACCAGATGATGTCGTTTCGTTTTCTGTTCTTTTTTGGCTGGTTTCCTGGCGTGGGTTCATAGGTGAGGGTGAAATTGTATCCGCTTTCATCAAGGGCTTTTTGGTATGGGGGGGTTGTTTGGTCAAAATCAGCTTTGCTAGATGACAGCATCGATAGCCTTTTATTGATTCCGGTAGGTATTCTTTTCGTGGTGGTGGGTGGATGGTTGCTGTCATGGTGCACGTATTGGAGTGTTGTGTTGGGTTTCGTGAATGGTTGGTAGCTGTTATTTCTCAGGTTGAAAGTGACGTCAAGGAAGTTGACGGTTTGCTTGTTGGCTTCAATCGTGATCCGTAGGCCGTTCTCTTTGAAAATTTGGCATATGCGCTTCTTGGTATTCTCGCTGCTCCTTGGCGAAGCGCGACACACTGCCAGTCCGTCATCACGGTAAATACCAAGGTTCAGATTGAGGCTAGCGAGCTGGGAGAGGAGGAAACTCCCAACGAGTTCACACGTTTCTGCTCCGTCAAAACTTCCCATAGTGACGTCAAATGTTGCATTGTTCTTTTTTTGCCATGGTGTACTGTTGTGGATGAGAATGGAGTTTTTTGCGTGGATGATGATGTTTCTTTCGTTGCCTGTGATTGAGTCGTAGTCTGAGGCGAAGTCTAGTGCTTGAGTCAGTAGGTCTTGCGTGATGGAAGGGTAAAATTCTTCGATATCAAAGGAGATAAAGTTGTGCTGTTGTTTGTCTTGGATGTTGTTGAACCATTTGATTACTGCTGCTGTATTTCTCCATTGGTTGAGTGGTGTTTTGTCCTTGATTTTTGTGTTGACTCTGTCCAGGATTATTTTGCTGATTTTTCCTATTTCAGATTTAGTTGGGTTTATTAGTCGGCATGTTGGGTTATTTGCGAAGTTGGGTTTGTGGTCCTTCAATGTGATGAAGGCTTCCTTGTTGGCTATGGCGTCCACCCTGTCCTCAATGTCCAGTTCAGCCGCGATCCTTTTATTTTCCAGGTGGATGTTCTGTAAGGTGTTGGGTTGCGCTTTTTTGTATGATTTGGTGATGCTTCTGCCCAGTAAGGTGTGATGTTCTGGTATGTCCATTCTGTAGAAGTTTGTGGTTTTATCGGCAGCTATGATGAGGTTGTTTACTTTCTTGATGCGCTCCTTGTCATTTTTCAGCTTGGTGAGGAGTGGGTTGCGGATTGGCTTGAATTTGACTGATTGTATCATTTTGAGCATGTCGTTCTCAAAATCCTTTAGTTCCTCAACTGTGGGTGGGTTCTTGGTAGATTTGAATCCGTAAGTTTTCTTTTGCGTTCCTTTTGTTTCAGGGTGGAGGAAAAAATGTGCTTTCCACCGCATCCTTCTTAGGAAGTGTTCCGTCTTTTCTATGAGCCTTAGCTTGTAGTCATTCTGCGCGGGTATGGGAATGTTCTTTGTGGAGTAGTCGATATTGAATTTTTCCATTTCTGATCGTCGTACAGTGCTCAACAAATGTCAATTTGGAGCGGAGTATATGTCTTAATAAGGTTATCCAAAAAATAGTGCTCGATACCGTAGTAGAGCGCAATATATGTATGTGTGGGAAAAAAAATCACAAGACTATTTCATCTCTACAGGCCTGTTTCATGAGGGGGGGTACCCTCAATCATCAGGAGATTTTAATGGGAGCATTCGCATACCATGGTTTATATAGGGCACAGAGTGGGTGGGTACAGGCTGGTGTAGGGGCGTGGTGATTGGCTCATGTGTTACCTAGGAGGTGTTTCCGTCTATGGAAAAATTCAACATCGACTACTCCACGAAGAACATTCCCATACCCGCGCAGAATGACTACAAGCTAAGGCTCATAGAAAAGACGGAACACTTCCTAAGAAGGATGCGGTGGAAAGCACATTTTTTCCTCCACCCTGAAACAAAAGGAACGCAAAAGAAAACTTACGGATTCAAATCTACCAAGAACCCACCCACAGTTGAGGAACTAAAGGATTTTGAGAACGACATGCTCAAAATGATATTTTTTTTCCCACACATACATATATTGCGCTCTACTACGGTATCGAGCACTATTTTTTGGATAACCTTATTAAGACATATATATATATATATATATATATATATATATATATATATATAGTGAATAGGGAATAGAATAGTCTTATCAGTATGTGTGCACACATATAATATATATATATATATATATATATATATATATATATATATATATATATATATATATATATATATATATATATACACACACACGTGTGTACACATACTGAGAAGACTATTCTAAAAAGTGTACACTTGAAATACATGTTTTTTAGCGATGGAATGCAGAAAATGATCTGAAAATGCAAATGTTCACCTCTGTCACTGCTTTGACACTGGACTCAAACATGTTGCTTAAGCACAGGATTATATAACTGTGGCCCATATGGATTCTGTGGATTAAACCAAGGCATGAATTAAAACAAAGCAGAAGAAGGGTGTATATATTATTTATGGGATTGCTTATCGGATTGCCCAAGCTGGCATTTTCTAAGCAGCTGAATTACACAGGACGGTATTGATGGATCCCTGTTTTTAAGCAAGACGCGCAAGAACGAGGCAGCTGATCATATTTTCTTCTGTCTCTGGAATGATCTAATCCCTCTGAGAAACAACACACCAGCGAGGAAACTAAAGCCGAGATAATGCATGAGGCAACTCGTTTTTACAGCAAACACTGAGAGTAAACCGTGTCTGCTGTCTTCCATATACTGTAAGTTGCAGATCAGTGTAAACAAAGTACATCACTCGCACTTCTGGGATTCATTTGCTGTTCTCAGCTGGTGTTGCCACAATAACTGGGTCTCGATACTTTAAAGAAAAGGGGTTTGTCCTTTTGTGGAGGATGAATGAAATATGTGGTATCGTCACATCTTGCTTTCATACGACTGTCAAGCTATGTTCAAAACTTTTGAAGTTTGGCAAAACAGTGTTTGGGAATTTATTGTGTTTCCACCAGCTCTTTCATACTATTTAACGGACATCTAGCATATATTCAGTTATGATTGCAACATTCGACCTGTAGGACAATACACACCTATTTTTGTTGATCTGCTTTCCAGGACCATTTAGTGTGGCGCATTGGAGTGTTGAGATATCTCAAGGGGTGCTTCTTAAGGCACTTTATTAATAGCTGCTTTATACGATTCATATTGACGGACTGCCCCTTACCACTCTGACTGTGTTGCGTGCAAATGAGAAAGAGAAGAGGAAAGGTGAGATGAGTGATAGCGCTCCTCGTCCATATTGATGCCATTAAGAAGCTCCCTGGAGAGATTTCCCAGCAATCACTGTCATCAGATTCACTGCGTTCTTAACATTAATGTCTGGCAAGTTCCATTTCACTTTTTGCTTTAGACCAGCTAACTCATTTTAGATGGGGGGCCACATGGAGAAAAATCTACTTCCAAGCGGGCCGTACTGGTAAAACCACGGCATGATAACTTAAAAATAACGACAACTTTAGATTGTTTTCTTTGTTTAACAATAGAACAAGCACATTCTGAAAATGCACCAATCATAATGTTGGGTTTTATTTACACTTACATGTTGTGGTTAATAGTAATCTACCTTTATTTGTCCTTATTTACACTTTCTGAATAAATTATGTGATAATGTTCATCAGTCAACTCATTGGTGTTAATTTTCAATCTATCAAGATAAAAAAATAATATAACAATCTAATTACAGGATGTTATTTATGTAGTTTACTCATTTTCCTCGACTGGTGCACTAACATATGTAGCATAATCTACAAAGATACAAATAATTGATATTGCGACATCTAGTGGACACATTAAGAACAGCAGTTTCTTTCATTCAAAAATGTTGGCTCTTTTTTATACTTAGCAAACTCATCCTGCTCTGATTGCTGGAACGGCCACTCTACCAACTTCGCCACGTCGTTGAGAAATCGATCAATCCATCAATTTTCTACCGCTTGTCCCTCTTGGGATCGCAGGGGGTGCTGGAGCCTATCCCAGCTGCATACTGTTGTATATTTGTCAGCAGTCCATTGTTTTTTGCTTTGTACATAATTTGCACAGATTGAAATTGTACACAGATCAGTTTAGAATCAATGAACTCTTAATTAAAGATGTCCCGTCCCAATCCTGGGATTGGATCAGGGCCGATATTTGCCCGTTTTAACTAATCGGCGAGCGACTGATGAGTTGCCGTGCCCATCTTTATCTGAGATCTGTCCCAGTTTTTACATATCTAAAGATTGTACTCACGTAAATTATTTTTAAAAGGGATGCACGCACAGGAAGACACAATTACAATTTCCATATTCCTTGAAAGAATATGGAACACAGCAGAAGTTGCATGGAATCCAGGAGGGTGCATGTCTTGCCAGAACACCGGCCTGAAATTGAGAGCAAGCTGAACGCATTGTCTAGAGGCCGCTTCTAAGATACTAACCCTTACCATCGTCGTAAAAAATAAACAGTTTTTCCTAGTGTCACTGGAGGACTAGCGGAAAAGGAATGGTTCAGCATACAGAAGGGGTTAAGTCTCTGGATACAGGAAGGCTTTGAGGGCAAAACCCAACTGATTTAAATGGGAGCCAATAGTTTTGCTTTTCTTTTGTTATTGTGCACTTGCCACTTTATTTTGTTAAAAAATGTATGTAGCATTCAATACCACAAATGTAATACACCATCTTATTTACAAAAATATTCTAATATTTAATTTAATAAGATAAGCTTCATAAAATGTGTTACCGTGTTTACTTCAGTGATTTTACATAGACGTTATAAAATCTATTTTCAAAGTTTCATATCGGGCCTCGAAATCTTAGGTCAAAAATGTTGATCGGGACGTCCCTATATGTAATATAGAATTGCCAAATTTATATTAGAAATGTATCGTATCTACTAGGAGTGTAACAGTATTGTAAATACCGCGGTATTACTGTTTCAAAGTCTTCACAATGATGCTGTTATGCCTGACGGTATCAAACAAAAACTTGGTGTGTAGTTTTTTCTGGTGCTTTATTATTGGCCAGATCTGAAAATAGACTACATTTCCCAGAATCTTCTGCGCAGCGCGGGGCACCAGGCTTGGGCCGTGGAAGTAAAGTGTGTTAGTAGTCGATAAGAGGATTTTTTTTTCTATTTTTTGGACATTTCCTGAAAAACCTTTCCATAACTATTTGAGTTATCTTGCAAACAAACACACAAACAAACCCTGGCGAAAATATGACCTCTTTGGCGGAGGTAAGACAGTCTGCGTGCAGCAAAGCAATACTTTCGTCTACAGCGTCGTTTCTAAGGCGATACAGAACGTCACGTCGCACAGCTCAGAGGTAATCACCCAAACAAGTGTTATAGGTAGAATATATAAAGAACCTACTTGATAAATCCTTAATCCATCCATCTACTTTTCTATTGTTTGTTTCCCTCGATGTCACGGGGGCCCTGGAGCCTATCGAGCTGCACTTGGCATACACTGTCACCCAGAAAAATTATTCGAAGCCAGTGAGGCGAAACATCAGTTTGTGGGGTATTTACATTAATAAAAATGTAATTGTTAGTTGACTTTTTTGAGAAACATAATTTTCTAGGCTGATACAAACATGTTCATTGTGGAGGACACTGTTCTCAAAAAGTAAAAGTTGACAGACACTTATGTGAACATTAATGTTTTCAACTGAACGTTTACGTTGTCACTTTAAAGAAACACAACCGTATGTTCTTTTTGCTATATTTCTTATATAATAAATGGAAGCTGCTCAGAAATTTGCCAGGAAGGCTCATGTCAGGGCCATCAAAGCAAAAATGCCAAAGAAATGTGTGAATGAACCAAAGTAATGTGTAAACAATGTCAGTAACTAGATGAACCATCTGTGGCTGTGAAGTGAACACTAGTAAGGTTGTAAATACTGTATAGAGAACACAAGTTGTAATTACTGTAGTGACTAAATAGCATAGTGACTGAAACAGACATTGTGATTCATCTGAATGAATGGGTTATGTATGTTGTTGACAATTTTTCGATTTTTTAAAAACCAAAACATCTTTAAATGGTGTTTTTTTGCTAATTTTTGCATGTTCAATTGCTGAAAAACCAGGAGCTTCGAGGGGGGGACCTGTTTCAGTCTTTTTCGTTAAGTTCAAATCACATGCCTGCATATACCACAATAATATTGTACCGTTGCCTTAATACCGTGAAAATATCGTACCGTGAGATTTGATATTGTTACATCTAGAGATGTCCGATAATATTATCGGCCGATAAATGCTTTAAAAATGTGATATCGGAAATTTTCGGTATCGTTTTTTTTATTATCGGTATGTTTTTTTTATTTTTTATTTTTTATTTTTTTTTATTAAATCAACATAAAAAACACAAGATACACTTACAATTAGTGCACCAACCCAAGAAAACTCCCTCCCCCATTTACACTCATTCACACAAAAAGGTTGTTTCTTTCTGTTATTAATATTCTGGTTCCTACATTATATATCAATATATATCAATACAGTCTGCAAGGGATACAGTCCGTAAGCACACATGATTGTGTGTTCTGCTGGTCCACTAATAGTACTAACCTTTAACATTGAATTTGACTCATTTTCATTAATTACTAGTTTCTATGTAACTGTTTTTATATTGTTTTACTTTATTTTTTTATTCAAGAAAATGTTTTTAATTAATTTATCTTATTTTATTTTATTATTATTTTAAAAAAGGACCTTATCTTCACCATACCTGGTTGTCCAAATTAGGCATAATAATGTGTTAATTCCACGACTGTATATATCGGTAGATATCGGTATCGGTTGATATCGGTATCGGTATCGGTAATTAAACAGTTGGACAATATCGGAATATCGGTTATCGGCAAAAAGCCATTATCGGACATCCCTAGTTACATCCCTAGTATATACTGTACCTGTATATATCCATCCACAATAATGTTTGTTATTGTGGTTGTGATTAACGGTCATTTGGAACTATTGAGTTATTTCTTATAGTTTGCCCCCTTTGGCTAAGCAATGCTAAAATATTAGAAATGCCTCCAAATATAATGCATGTAATCAAACTTTAATCACAAAATATTGTTAAGTTCTTAAGTCTCTGACGGTGTAAATCAAAGTTAAACACTTTAAAAACAAAATATGTATATGAAGGAGGATTATTATACAGCTTTGGTACTGCTATGATAGTCATACTAAGAACGTGTAAGTCAAAAATTGAAGATATGATCAAATGTTGCCAATATGTTAGATACCTGTACTTCAGCATCAGGTTCTTATGAGGGATTTAATTTTGCACATGTGTAACCAGAGGAACTCTTCTGCTGTGGCGCTAAAATGAGGCCAAGCGCACCGCATTCAATCATCTGTCATTTAATGCTGCCACCGCAAATACATTCTGTCATACATTGCATGTGTGTTAATAGACATGATGATAAGTACCTCTTCAGGGATGAAGATCATCTCATTCCCTCAGCCGTACATATTTTAGAGTAGCAATGCAGAAGACAGTACAGTATAGTCTGCAAGACTTCAAATGCTCCTCCACGGGGCAACATAGAAAAACATCTCTAACCATGTTGATTTGCTCTGGACATGACAGAAAACGTTGTGGCTGTTTATTTAATTTAGTCCTTGCGCTAGTCTGGCGCAAGGACTAAGGGGAATTTCAAATCCAGACTCTGTAAAGATTTGTTTGACTGGTGGGATCCACGCCAGGTTCTGTCTGAAGCCGGTCTGGTCCTGGGGTGAATCTGCAGTCCTGTGGACACCCTCGCCCTTGCCGTCTGTGAACCATCTGTTATAAAATATCTACTCCTCTAAAACAATGCACAGACCAAAGCAGATTGGACCAGATATGCTCTGAGAAACACCTTGACTTTAGCACCATTAGTTTGAAATAAAAAAACATTCTGCTGTTTGGATGTTGTTATTCCGGGTGTTATTGTTTACAAGTCTGACACAACGTTAGTGTATAAAGTTGCTGAGTTTAGAAGTTTAATCCCCAGTTGTATCGCTCACTGCACATATTTTTTTGTTAGCGATTCCGCATGATCACATCGGAGCCCAGGCCTGTGTTTAACTTGGAAACCACTCATTCAAACGTATTGATGGATATGTTTTGACCTTCTACCAGGATACCAGCCTTTCTAAAACAAACTTAGTCTGTCAGTTTGAGACTAATTGATGAAGCATATTTGCCTCGTCTCAGCGAAATAGCTGATGGTGAATGTGTCCAAGTTAAACGTCTCAATAGCAGCACAATCCCTGCTCAAAAATGAACCCTACTGTTTGTACTTATTCCAACTAATAATGTCCTTGGATCGGCCCTCCAGAAAGATGATATTTGGATGAAAGGGCGCATACATGAATGACATGCCCTGCTCTGATTTCTGCCACACTGAAATGACTGATGGTGATTAACTGTGATCTCTGCCTTGGCTAATATCATAGACAGTCTGGATCAGTTCTTCCCCGCCAGCGGGAGCCCAGTGAGAAGTGCTTTCCCAGGACAGCAAAAGAGCACTAATTGGCAGTCGCCCTTTCATAGTGATTAAGCCGTGGATCACATTGTGGCCTGTTGTGACTGGGGGAGCCACGGCTTAATCTTCATTTAATAAGGCCGCGCTATAGGGGCTGACACCATAGGAGCTGACACGGGGGCTACTTAGAAAGCATCAGAAGTATGAGGATAGTTTGGATCTGGAAACAGGGTCCAGGTTTGCATCCTAGTGGCACTCCCTACCAGGGGCCCTTTTTATCACCACCCACCTTGCAAGACGTGTAAGGATGATTCTATTAAATGTCCATTAAAGTCCTCAAGCTGCACACGAAAAAGAGATTACATGATATCGTAATTCCAATGAATTGCAAAGGATGACACAATACTATACTGACCAAAATGTTAGACGGTATTTTTCTCTAGAAAACAGTCTAAAAAAAAAATTGTTGTCCTAATTTTGAGGTTTACTTGTAGACGTCTATTCATGCAAACCAAAAGGCTGTTGCCACATAGCTTTCTGCCACACACACACACACACACACACACAGGCAGAGAGAAAAGCTGAGAGTGTGTTTCCAAGGCATTTGTCGTGTGTATTTAGAATTTCTGTGTGCTTTCTGTTGTAATTGTAACGCTGGCCCATGCCAACGCGCTCTTTAAAAGTACATTTTCGAAGCTTTTTGTGAAATCAGAGACAATTCAACCCATCAGACATTGTTTGGAATATTAATCGTTTTCCTACGTAATTAGTATGCATGATGTGAAGCATTTTGTGGCTTTTTGTCTGTGAAAAGTGCTAAACAAATTAATGTTACTTACCATGTATACGGATGAATCAGAAAACATTAAAACATAGAGATTACCCATACTGTTCTGTAGGTAGGTTAGGGTGATCAAATTAAGCGCTCCTTTTCTCCAATTTAGATGATTCGGCTTCAGCCTGTGCTCCCTTGTCCTGTGGTGTCCCTCAGGGCTCGATCCGAGGACCAATCCTGTTTTCAGTGTACATCCTGCCCATGCAACACATTAAAAAAAAAATATATCGTATAATCTTTATGCTTGTTTCCCTCAAAAAAGAAAAGTGACACAACCTTATAATCACTTTCAAATTGTCTTGAGGACATAAAAGCATTGTTGGCGGCAAAGTTTCTAATCTTAAAGGGGAACATTATCACAATTTCAGAATTGTTAAAACCATTAAAAATCAGTTCCCAGTGGCTTATTATATTTTTCGAAGTTTTTTTCAAAATGTTACCCATCACGCAATATCCCTAAAAAAAGCTTCAAAGTGCCTGATTTTAACCATCGTTATAAACACCCGTCCATTTTCCTGTGACGTCACATAGTGAAGCCAACACAAACAAACATGGCGGAAAGAACAGCAAGGTATAGCGACATTAGCTCGGATTCAGACTCGGATTTCAGCGGCTTAAGCGATTCAACAGATCACGAATGTATTGAAACGGATGGTTGTAGTGTGGAGGCAGGTAGCGAAATCGAAATTGAAGAAGAAACTGAAGCTATTGAGCCATATCGGTTTGAACCGTATGCAAGCGAAACCGACAAAAACGACACGACAGCTAGCGACACAGGAGAAAGCGAGGACGAATTCGGCGATCGCCTTCTAACCAACGATTGGTATGTGTTTGTTTGGCATTAAAGGAAACTAACAACTATGAACTAGGTTTACAGCATATGAAATAAATTTGGCAACAACATGCACTTTGAGAGTGCAGACAGCCCAATTTTCATCAATTAATATATTCTGTAGACATACCCTCATCCGCGCTCTTTTCCTGAAAGCTGATCTGTCCAGTTTTGGAGTTGATGTCAGCAGGCCAGGGAAGCTAGGGTCGATAGGGGGTTTAGCTCGCTCGTCTGCGGGAACAAACAGCTGCCATTGCTTGCCGTGCTACCGAGTACCTTTGTCCCTGAATTGCTCACACATTCCGGCAGATTCAATGGGGGTCTGGCGGCAGATTTCTTTGACTTTATCGTTGGAAATGCATCTGCTTTGAGTGTCGCAGGATATCCACACATTCTTGCCATCTCTGTCATAGCATAGCTTTCGTCGGTAAAGTGTGCGGAACAAACGTCCAATTTCTTGCCACTTTCGCATCTTTGGGCCACTGGTGCAACTTGAATCCGTCCCTGTTCATGTTGTTCCACCCTGCGACAACACACCGACGAGGCATGATGTCTCCAAGGTACGGAAAACAGTCGAAAAAACGGAAAATAACAGAGCTGATTTGACTCGATGTTTGAGAAAGTGGCGGATTGCTTCCCGATGTGACGTCACGTTGTGACGTCATCGCTCCGAGAGCAAATATTATAAAGGCGTTTAATTTGCCAAAATTCACCCATTTAGAGTTCGGAAATCGGTTAAAAAAATATATGGTCTTTTTTCTGCAACATCAAGGTATATATTGACGCTTACATAGGTCTGGTGATAATGTTCCCCTTTAAATGAGAACAACACGGAAAGCATTTTGTTTGACTCAAAAGTAAAACAGAATTCTCACCCAGTGACTTCGACCCACGGATGCCTTATTTTAAACCGACAGTCACCAATCTTGGTTTTAAGTTGGACAATGATTTTAAATTGGAACAGCAGATGAACTCTGTTGTACGCTCCAGTTTTTATCGTGTAAGACTTCCAGCAAAAATTAAATCAGTTTTATCTTTTAACCACTTTCAGTGGGTGATCCAATTTTGTATTTCATCACATTTGGACTACTGCAACTCTGTCTGTTGGAATGAACAAGTCCTCAATCGCTCGATTGCAGCTTGTCCAAAATGCTACTGCTCGCCTTTTAACTGGCACTAAACACATGAGCACATTGGATTGGATTGGATAGCGAGCTCTAAGCCTGTTGACAGCTGCCCCGAGCTCATTGTAAACAAACATGGTGTCGATCGTATGGGACTTCTTCACTGTTTTAGAGTAAAAGTTTAATGTGGTATATTTGAACCAAATATTCTGCAAACATTCCGCCAGAAGGAAACCACATCAAACTTTTATCAGCCACCTGAAAGACCAGCAGTGCTTCGACCGTGTTTACAATTTTGTGAAGAAGCCGCAAAGAAAGGCTCGCGGGGATTGTTCGTATCGCCAAAGCGTTTGAAATAGAGATGTCTATATATATTAGATCTAATCTGACGATAAATGTGTTAAAATGTAATATCGGAAATTATCGGTATAGTTTTATTTTTTATCGGTATCGGGTTTTTGTTTTCTTTTATTATTATTTTTCTATTAAATCAACATAAAAAACACAAGATACACTTACAATTAGTGCACCAACCCAAAAAAACTCCCTCCTCATTCACACTCATTCACACAAAAGGGTTGTTTATTTCTGTTATTAATATTCTGGTTCCTACTTTATATATCAATATATATCAATACAGTCTGCAAGGGATACAGTCCGTAAGCACACATGATTGTGCGTGCTGCTGGTCCACTAATAGTACTAACCTTTAAAAGTTAATTTTACTAATTTTCATTAATTACTAGTTTCTAGTTTTTATATTGTTTTACTTTCTTTTTTTATTCAAGAATTTATTTATCTTATTTTATTTTATTAATTTCTTTTAAAAGTACCTTATCTTCACCATACCTGGTTGTCCAAATTAGGCATAATAATGTGTTAATTCCACGACTGTATATATCGGTTGATATCGGTATCGGTTGATATCGGTATCGGTAATTAAAGAGTTGGACAATATCGGAATATCGGATATCGGCAAAAAGCCATTATCGGACATCCATAGTTTGAAACGTGTGAAGTTTGCCAGAGACGACCAGCCCTTTACCATCGATAAAGATAAGGGTTAGTGTACACAAACTACAGCCAAATAAATCTAAAACTAAAAGAATCAATAGACATAAATACATTGTCGATATTGGTCTTGAGAAGCTGAAGTTATTAGTATCTGTATTGGCTTAAAGAAATATTGTGCATCCCGAGTAATAAATCATGTAAACTGACCTTTGTGCATATGTTTTTACTACGTCGCCCTTGGTCTGATCACAAAATACCAATGTGAACACTTTATTTAACTGCACCAAAATGCACACCCAGTATCTTTTTTACTATCATTACTATCATTATGACTGTTATCATACTATTGTTAGCACACATGCTATGTGTTAGCATTTTTATGTAAACATGTTACTTATTTAGGCTAGCTCTGTGGCTCATTTTTTTCCGTTACACTTAAAACTCACAGATTCAGACACTCGGCACCATCTAATAAGTACGGCGGCTTCCGGCGACCCCCGGCCAGAGGTCCGGGGCACAGATAGCAGGGCCATCAAAATTTCCGCGGTAATTTTCTATTTTAATTTGTCTTTGATTTTATTTGATTTTTTCAAAAACAAGTACCGTATTTTTTGGAGTATAAGTCGCACCAGAGTATAAGTTGCACCTGCCGAAAATGCATAATAAAGAAGGAAAAAAACATATATAAGTCGCACTGGAGTATAAGTCCCATTTTTTGGGGAAATGTATTTGATAAAACCCAACACCAAGAATAGACATTTGAACGGCAATTTAAAATAAATAAAGAATAGTGAACAACAGGCTGAATAAGTGTACGTTATATGAAGCATAAATAACCAACTGAGAACGTGCCTGGTATGTTAACGTAACATATTATGGTAAGAGTCATTCAAATAACTATAACATATAGAACATGCTTTACGTTTACCAAACAATCTGTCACTCCTAATCGCTAAATCCCATGAAATCGTGTACGTTTAGTCTCTTACATGAATGATCTAAATAATCTCACTTGATATTTTACGCTAATGTGTTAATAATTTCACACATAAGTCGCTCCTGAGTATAAGTCGCACCCCCGGCCAAACTATGAAAAAAACTGCGACTTATAGTCCGAAAAATACGGTACTAATAAAGGGGCTAGTATTATAATTACAGTAATCTCATATTCGGGTCAGTAGGGTAATTGAAAAATGAAATACATAACAAACAATCATACGCTTATCCAACCCTGTAGCTCTAAAGCCTGGTTTTAAAGCTTAGCACACTGCGTTCCCAAACATTATGTACAGTAAAATGACTCAAATACCATATTAGCCATCCCACATGTATACACCTCTACTATGCAAAATGTGTTTTCTTCACTTCCAATCCATGGATTGATAGGAAACATTTACATTCTAACAGTATTCATCAACATAAGATTATTCCATTGCATAAATCTTCCATTAGAGAAAAAAGCCATTAGCAGTAGTCAGTAAGAATCTGTCTTCTGATTAACTTCCCACAAAGTGCCCCTACTCTCCAGCCAAAATACATGTGGGGCTGCTCTCATTTTGTCATCAACTGTCTTAAGAAAATCAATGGGCTATATGAAACACCCAGTGATCCCGCTGGGTTTATATGGAGCATCCATGGTTATACCACAGGCATGAGCCATGGACATGTGGAGACCTTTCAAATAATTTGGGGGGTGGAAGGATGCTCTCGGAGAATTCATGCTCTACGTTATTGTCCTCTGGTACTTTCCAGTCATGAGGCTTTGGCCCAGTTAAGATGTAGTTCTGCAAAACTGACTTTGTGGACTATGGGTTTTTTAGGGTGCCGATGTCAACTAACACCTTATTCATAGTCATTAGCCACGTGTACATAGACAACATGTATTTAATCTGATCATAATTTAGATTAGAATGTATACATGTATACATGGACCCTGAAAAAAAGATCTGATTATGACGTGCATTTTCATGCATCACACCCTAAATCGGAATACTTTACATTGACATGCGCAGAAACTAACATGAACAGAAAAGTGTGTTCTTGTTTGTGCTATGGCGCCATCTTCTGGACGAATTTGCGCACTGCAGGTGCTGAAGAAGCATTAGACTTCCACTGTTAAGCGGTAGAAAATGGATGGATGGATGTTAACATGGCTTTGTGCATTTCTACTTGTCTGATGTTATCACATAGTGTATTTATAATGTTTTCCTTCTGTTCACTACTTTTGTTTTACCTCTCTTTTTGAAATGTAGCTGTTCTGTGCTTTTCATGTTGTGAGTATGTACGGGTTGCGGCGCGTCTTCATGCTACGACATTCTGTGTATGTGTTTGAGGCTAACAGTTAGCACTTGGAGTAGCTGTCGTGAATAAAACAGCTCGTTAAGACGATAACTTTATCCCTTCTTTTATTGTTACATCGACACATGGCACTCCATACCATACTTTTGTTTTTGTTCTCGTGATAAAGCAACAAACTCAACCGTATATAACGTTAGGTCTGTACATGTTGAATGGGCGGAGACAGCAGCAAGAGACTATTAAATTTAGTCCTCGCTCCACCACCAAATTATAGCTGATATCAAAGACATGTGCAGTGAGATAACTGTAACCCAAATTTCGGAAAATGTTTTTTCATGCGCTCCAATCCGAATGACTTTCAGCATAAACAACCCTTCTCGATCCGAATGAAATTTTGATCCAAACGTGTGTGATCAGGTCAGAATTTTCTGAAAGCCGTGTTTACATGAAGCATATTAATTCCGATTAAATGTGTCCATGTGCACATAGCTAGTTTCTGGGGAAAAAAAGCTAATTTTTATTTGGCTGCCGTTGTTGTGTTACAGCTAAGGAAATAAGGCTTCCCATCATCTCTACCCTCATCTAATACGGGCATACACTAACAATCAAAATTGGCAACAAACTGGAGATCAAGGAATCTGCCAGTTTGGAATAGTGCGAACAAGTGGAATGTTCTCATGGTCCCACACTCCACAAATGGGAGCTATTTCCCCCTGCTGAGCAGTATAAGGACTGATATTACCCATGACACGTTTAAGGCGGACCTTGGAGAGTATTCCACTTGATGGACAGTTTGTGCTGGTATTTACACCCTGTGACAAATATGTCAAACTCAAGGCCCCCCATAACCTGCCTATCACAAAGACCTTGAGGAAAATCTGACTTCTTCAAAATACAATTCCATGTCACCTTTGACGGTGACCAACCTTTTTGTAGCTGCGGTCCGGTCAACGCTTGAACATTTGTCCCACGAACCGGGGCGGGGGAGAGGTTATGGTATTTATTTATTTATTTATTTATTTTTTTGTCATAAAGAAATACAATCATGTGTGCTTACAGACTGTATCCCTGCAGACTGTATTGATCTATATTTATATATAATGTATATATTGTGTTTTTTATGTTGATTTAATAAAAAAATAAAACATTTTATTTTATTTTATTTTATTTTTAATTTCTTGTGCGGCCCGGTACCAATCGGTCCACAGGCCGGTACCGGTCCGCGGCCCTGTGGTTGGGGACCACTGACCTACATTATTCAAGATGATGACATTAAAATAGTGGAAAGAGTTTCTTTGATATTAGGTATTACGAAGGCTTCTTTTTACACTATACGATGCCATTGCCGGATTTTATGTAAAAATGTGGTTATTTACACTTTTTAATTTTGATTATTTGAGGTTGACTGCAGCTCATTACTTGCATGCATAATTTTAATTAACTTTAAAAAAGGCCCAGATTTTCAAAAACACATTTTGAAAATGTTTTAGGATAGGTATAGGATAGGACTTTATTGTCATTGCACAAGTACAACAAAACTGTGTTTTCAGCACAAACCCGTTCAAGATTAGACAAACAAACAGTGTACTTGCTTTACCTACATTTATTTGCACAAACATGAACATTTTTTAATAATTCTGCAAAAATTTTGCAAAAACAACGAATAATAGATAATGTATTAAATACATATTATATTGGCTTTACCTACAGTCCGGTCAGGGTATATTTTGAAGCAAAATTTGCCACCAAGCACACTGATCTTTGCACTGGCGTATGCATTGTACTAATCATTGACCATAAAGCAATCCGCGCCACCTTTCTGGTAACCATCAACAATTAAGGTAAAGAAAAATAAGTCTGCATGTATACATAATAAATGCAATACATATTTTTTTCCCGATTAATCGCATGACACTGACAGCCCGAGTTAAAAAGCTGGTCTTTTTATGTAGGCTTTAGTGTTTTTTATGTGCCAGATGTAAATCGAATGCATCCTAAAGTGACCGGCATAGGCACCAAACACCATGTTACATGTGGTGCAGTGTTCTGTAAGGAAGTAAACATGGCCCCAATTCGCATATGTGTATGTGTGGTCACTAAATTATTTTGCATATAAGATTAAACAAGGAAGACAGACAGAAGTCATCCTTCAGTGGCGTATAGGTCATATAAACGTGATCTGAGCTTTCAGACTGCAGTCGTATTGGATATGTATCGTATTTATAAGCACATATGAAAGAAGCATGTGTTGGATTTGAAAAAAAAAATCTGAATTGTTCACACTAACATAAAAAAAATGATATAAGGGCAATAGAATCTGAATTGACATGCAGAGTAAATGTAGCCTTGGAGTATGCTGTGGTGTTGGAGAAAATAAATGGAATAGTCCTACTGTAGCCAACAAGAAAAGCAACAAGGTCCAAGAAGTTAAAAAACATATTAGTTTAATTGCTAACATTTGTTATTGGAAATGCCAGAATGTCTGTCATGCATGCTCTATCTTGGCAGTTTAGCTCTTTGAACCCAACTTTTTTTTTGTCATTTAGCTAGTTACGTATATTAAAGTAGTCATATTTTGATATATTTTTATTATATTTTTAACATTTCATTTTGAGCTACATAACATGTAATGATGGTTCTTTTTATCCAAATGTTGCTGTAAAGACCTATCTTCAAGCCGATTTTTGGCTCCCTAAAAATCTGAGGATTTACAACCTTCTGAAACGGTTGGTTCTGAGAGGCGAAAGTGTTGGATACAATTAAACCTCTCTTTACCACGCCCACTCTGATCGGACCTTCGTCCCCGCCCCGGCAACCTTGTTTTGTACTTTTGTTGATGCTATATCGAGAGCAGCGGGTTCACCGCATTTTTTTTCGACACAGAGGAGAGAAAGGAAGGAAGCCCAGCTCCAAATCTGGTACTTTACGCTAGCTAAAGTTATCTTCTACCAAGTCTTTATCGCTCCAATGCTAACTCCTGGACATATACAGTATGTGTATATTGAGAATAACATGCTTATCTATTCTATCTCATGTTTGGTCCTACATATATCATTCCATATAACAGCAGCGTCAAACCCTTGTAAACAATCAAGCAGGCTATACAGTAAGCTACGCTACGAGCTACACCGCTAACGTATTAACGGATTACAATACTAACTGGTCCATTGCCAAACACAGGACACACTGATCAAATTAAAAGTAGATTTTAGGAAAATCTTTTTTTATTTTGCCGAAGGACGGTGACGCTATTGTCTCTTAAGCAAGCTACACAACAAATCGAGCTAACATCGCTCATGTATCATTCACACATTTCTAACCTACTTTAATTACTTAGTTTCATTGCCTCCTCCCTTGCCATGAATTGTACTTTTCGGAAAATCCATCTTTTTGTGAAGGTCTGTGGGTGAAGCAGGACTCTTCTTAGCACACACTCGGAGCAACTTCTTCACAGTTCCTTGCCACAAATCATAAAAGTTAAAAGGAAGGCACTTTTTTATTTCAGATTAGGCTGAAGGCTAGTGTAGTGACTAAAAGCAACCAACAACAGAGCATTTTCTTCTTTGGTTTTCCCATCCATCCATTTTCTACCGCTTGTCCCGTTCGGGGTCGTGGGGGGTACTGGAGCATATCTCAGCTGCATTCGGGCGGAAGGCGTCGTACACCCTGGACAAGTCGTCACCTCATCGCAGGGCCAACACAGATAGACAGACAACATTCACACTCACATTCACACACTAGGGCCAATTTAGTGTTGCCAATCAGCCTATCCCCAGGTGCATGTTTTTGGAGGTGGGAGGAAGCCGGAGTACCCGGAAGGAACCCATGCAGTCACAGGGAGAACATGCAAACTCCACACAGAAAGATCCCGAGCCAGGGATCGAACTCAGGACCTTTGTATTGTGAGACACATATACTAACCCCTCTCCCGCCGTGCTGCCACTTGTACCCCGCACAGCTGAGATAGGCTCCAGCACCTCATGTGACCCCATAAGGGAAAAGCGGTAGAAAATGGATGATGGCGTCCTTTTCTGACCTATAAGACAATTGATACAATGAGATGTTAAGTACTTTAACACTCAAAGTGTGGTAATTCGTAAAACTATGAAAATAGTTTTTGCGATACGTCGGGTGATGCCTTTGGAGCATGAACATCATATAGGGCTTGAAAGTGTGATGTGGAAATGCATTGCATTGTGGGTCTTGCTGGACTCTAAATCCTTTATTATGATGGCCGAATGCAACACTCTGTGCTTAAGTTACGATTTTTTTCTTTAATAAATTCAAAACATGGGACAAGCGTGCGGAATCATAACTGCCACAAACATGGTCATGATCGCTTCAGGGAAAAAAAGAATTCGGTGAGATTTTTCTCATTTCCAGCGTGACAGCAAATAAACAGACGGCAAATAGCCTGGATAGCAGCCGTGATACGATCAAAAAGGATTTATAACGCCATCACCTGGTCAATGGTGGTGTGTTCACAGAATTTTCACACTGGTAAGTTTAAATCAAAGCATGTTTACTATGTTTCACAAGTAGCATTTAGTAGGCTATTAGCGTTAGCCAAGCTAGCTATGGGCTACAAACAGCATACAATATTTTGGTGAAAAAGTCATGGGTAAGCACAAACATTAATGAGTAATATTTTCGGAGAAGTATTTAAACGTAACAATGGGCTTGTTTTTTCGGGGAAACCTGCTTATGAAATGAGGCTGTGCACCCTACCGTTCAGACGCGCCCAGGGAGGCGTACTGACCAGTTGCCCGAACCACCTCATCTGGCTCCTCTAGATCCGGAGGAGCAGCAGCTTTACTCTGAGATCCTCTAGAATGACAGAGCTTCTCATCCTATCTCTAAGGGAGAGCCCTGCCACCCGACGGAGGAAACTTATTTTGGCCGCTCTTACCCGTGATCTTGTCCTTTCAGTCTTGACCCAAAGCTCATGACCATAGGTGAGGATAGGGACGTAGATCGACCGATAAATTGAGAGCCTTGCCTTTCGGCTTAGCTCCTCCTTCACCACGAAGGACCGATACAGGGTCCACATCACTGCAGACGCTGCACCGATGATCTGCCTGTCAATCTGACGATCCACTTTTCCCTCACCCGTGAACAAGACCCCGAGGTACTCAAACCTCTCCACTTGGAGGAGTTTAGTCAACTTTTCAAATTCCACTAATTTAACTTTTTTTTTTTTTTGAGGTAACGAGTCTTTGGAAGTTTGTCTTCGGTGCGGTCCCTTGATCTTTTTTATTTTGTACGATCCATTTTACGCCCGACTGTAGCTGAGATAGGCTCCAGCGCCCCCCGCGACCCCGAAGGGAATAAGCGGTAGAAAATGGATGGATGGGCATTTTAATCTAGTTTGTTACTCTCTCACATTACATTACATTTGGGGCGGAATGGCGTGGTGGGTAGAGCAGTCGTACCAGAAACTTGAGGGTTGCAGGTTCGTTCCCTGCATCTTGCCATCCAAATCACTGCCACTTCACCCTTGCCCCCAGTGCCGCTCACACTGGTGAATGAATGAATGGTGGTGGTCGGTAGGTCTGTAGGCGCAAACTGGCAGTCGCACTTCCGTCAGTCTACCCCAGCTGTGGCTACGAATCTAGCTTACCACCACCAGGTGTGAATGTGAAGTGAATGAATGATGGGTTCCCACTTCTCTGTGAAGTGCTTTGAGTGTCTAGAAAAGCACTATATAAATCTAATCCATTATTATTATTATTATTATTATTATTACCACGGGTACAGTACAGCCATGTAAACAAAGTTATGTCTAGCAACAATGGCTACAATGATATCACGTGCCCTTTCAAGCCCTGTACCAGTTTTGTCAAAAAACTAGTACCCACAAACTGTTGACAAATTAAGATTAAAATCCATATCAATGTATACAGCAATAAATAGACGGTTTCAAACAGAAAAAAGATTGATTTGAGTAGGGAATTGTTTTGATTTTGAACCATTGGAGCTCGGATCAACTTTTAGGACAGCACTTCTCACCTCCAAATAAGGGAATGTCTTTGAAATAATAGTTTTCTACTCCTCCCTCAGAGTTCCAGAAACTTGTAGAATCAATGCCAAGACATATTGAAGCCGTTTTTGGCCGCTTGTGTCTAATTTGTCACCCGTCTCTATATCGATCTAACCGTTGTTTGAAGGAGGCCCCCAGTGTCAGGCATTCTCACCTCATATTTAGATAAACTCACGCTGGCCAGAGTCTGCCAGACATCCACTCTAGCCGGCGCTGTTGCCAACTCTCAAGTCGGCCACAAAGCTTTCATCATATCCCACACCATGCATATGAGGAATCACACGCGTACATTCTCCTACAGACTGTGAGAAACAAGTAAATGTCACTGAATAACAATAAAACAGACCTCACAGGCAGAACAAGTCACCGCATTATTAGCTTTTTTTTTTTAAATTGTTATCCTGTTTGCACTCTTTTCCGTTCTTGGGTTCGAATGACACTTGCTTGCTCGTTCCATTTCACTCAGCGTGGCTGCCTGAGGAACAGCGTGCATGTCATAGAGGAGGATGTGGTGCACATAGTTGAGAGCTGTCCTGCATGCTGTCTGCTTCCATGGATGAGAGTTGAGGAGAAAAGAAGGGAATCTGAACTAAACATCTGGCACACAGTTGTAGCCGCTCAGACTCAACCACCAGAAGGTCCTTCTTCACTCTGCTAATTTTTCCACCCTCCTTCCCTGTCCATCACTATATCTGGAAGACATTTTTATAGAGACATTACAGCTTTTAATTACATCTAGTGATTCAGAGCGAGACTTTGGCTTCTGACCCACTCTTGTCCATGAGCAAGGTCCCATGGTGGAGACTTTGAGACACAACAAAGTGACAAGTATAGACCCGCTCTCTTTGGCAGTGTGCACATCTTGGTGGTGGTGGTGTGTGTGTGTGTGTGTGTGCGTGTGTGTGTGTGTGTGTGTGTGTGGGTGTGTTAACTACAAAAGGACAAATACAGGGGGGCAACTAAAAGTAGAACCTTATTGGTGGTAAGTACAGGCCAGGCAGAGCCTTGCGTTGCACTCCCATCATCAGAAAAACACTGAGGTGATGTCACACGTGGGCAATTTCATCTTAAAAGACTGATTTTAACAGGTTGTGTGATTGCATAAAACACAAGCACCAACGTATTTGTGCAAGCATGTTGGAGGTTATAACCTTGCTCTGTTTGACTTGGAAGAAAAGTCTCTTGTTTGGCGCCAGTGACCCCAAAAAGGAGCGTGTTACATTCTGAACTGGAGGCACATTTAGAGAGGCCAGTCAGCCAATGTAAAACAATGATCGGGGTTGGTTTTCTCGTCAAAAGAATTGACAAAAAGACGTATGATTTGTTTTCACTTACCCGACAGACATAATGAAAGCATAACCTGAGCAAAGAAAATAGTACTCAATAGTATTGTTCTTCCGACCTTAAAGGGAGCTGCACTTTTTTTATTTTAGAAATTTTACCATCAATACACGTCTTTCCCTTTTCTTTGCATTCTAAATTGTAAAACCTGCTAGTAAGAGGCGGCTAACATTGCAGGTAATGGTAATATAATTTATCCATCCTGTAAAGCTCTCTAAAAACAATCAAAATACCTCCAAAATATTGCCATATTTTTGCTGAAAGGATTTAGTAGAGAACATCAACGATAAAGTTCGCAACTTTTGGTCGCTGATATAAAAGCCTTGCCTGTACCGGAAGTAGCAGACGATATGCGCGTGACGTCACAGGTTGTGGAGCTCCTCACATCCGCATTGTTTACAATCATGGCCACCAGCAGCGAGAGCGATTCGGACCAAGAAAGCGACGATTTCCCCATTAATTTGAGCGAGGAGCGATTCAGATAGGAAAGATGCTGTGAGAGGCGGTTGGGACCTGATATTCAGCTGGGAATGACTAAAACAGTAAATAAACACAAGACATATATTTACTCTATTAGCCACAACACAACCCGGCTTATATTTAATATGCCACAAATGAATCCCGCATAACAAACACCTCCCCCCTCCCGTCCATATAACCCGCCAATACAACTCAAACACCCGCACAACACACTCAATCCCACAGCCCAAAGTACCGTTCACCTCCCCTAAGTTCATACAGCACATATATTTCCCCAAAGTCCCCAAAGTTATGTACGGGACATGCACACAGCGGCACGCACGTACGGGCAAGCGATCAAATGTTTGGAAGCCATGGTACCGCATCTGCGTATCCAACTCAAAGTCCTCCTGGTAAGAGTCTCTGTTGTCCCAGTTCTCCACAGGCCAATGGTAAAGCTTGACTGTCATCTTTCGGGAATGTAAACAATGAAACACCGGCTGTGTTATCCGGCACAACAGTCAGGGGGTGCATTCTCCGGCGGGGGTGCGTTATACGGCACAACACCTGCCGCAATACACCGCTTCCCACCTACAGCTTTCTTCTTTGCTGTCTCCATTGTTCATTGAACAAATTGCAAAAGATTCACCAACACAGATGTCCAGAATACTGTGGAATTTTGCGATGAAAACAGACGACTTAATAGCTGGCCACCATGCTGTCCCAAAATGTCCTCTACAATCCGTGACGTCACGCGCAGGCGTCATCATACCGAGACGTTTTCAGCAGGATATTTTGCGCGAAATTTAAAATTGCACTATAGTAAGCTAACCCGGTCGTATTGGCATGTGTTGCAATGTTAAGATTTCATCATTGATATATAAACTATCAGACTGCGTGGTCGGTAGTAGTGGGTTTCAGTAGGCCTTTAATGTGTATCTAATGTAGTAATAGCCACATTCATGATGACATTCAGTATAACTTACAGTATTTTGGACATTTTAAGAAATACCGTAACATCTTTCCTGGACACATTGATTTAGCGTTCAACATCAACAAAGAGAGCACTTATAGTCTTTGCACCACTGATGGACGACTTTCTGAGAGCCTCGGAGCTATGGATGGATCTTATTAATAAGATTTTTACGGTTCCGATTCCTCTTTTGGTTCTGCTTAGCGCTTAGATTCTCTTATCAATTCGTATTCCTATTTGAAAAAAAAACATTTAAAAAAGGTGGATTAGCATAAATGTTGTTTAGTTTAAAATGGGGCTGTCGAAGTTAACGCAGTAATAACTGGCTGGTTGCATCAGCTCTGCTCTTTTAATGTCATTTGTGTTCTTTGATGTTTCCCTCTTACACACATGCTTATGTGTGCTATGGCTATGAGGTTTTTTTCTTATTTGGCCTCAGTCTGGACCCCTTCTCCCAGGGCCCAGGCTTAGACTGATTTTTTTTTTTTAACCCCCCCCCCCCCCCCCGGGTTACCTGTTTCTCACTTTTTTTGTAAGGGGCGCCGGAAGTTGGCAGACCCGTCAGCGATCCTGTTCTGTTTCCCTGTAATGTTTGTCTGATCTTGAATGGGATTGTGCAGAAAATCTTAATCTCCCCTCGGGGATTAGAACATATTTCTGATTCTGATTCCGTTCAGAACTCAATTTAGGAGTGGGTACAGTTCCCGACCCCTGTCCCATCAAAAATTATTTGAAAGACCGGTGGTTCATAGCAGGACAAGCTGAGTGATAAGCTAAACCCACAACATGATTGAGTGGTTACAGCCAACTAACGACACTCCTTCCAGGTACCAAATCCAATCTATTCAAACATAAATATCCTATCCCACTGGGTGGCAAGGTTCAGGTTTGTGATCCCAATAGGCCTTGGACATTTCTTCTGGATTAGTTAGAGTTTAGGTTCCACTTTTAATTTGATTCCCTTCCCCTTCCTGTGTTGTATCTCCGACAGACTCTGCTGCCTTCTGGGGTGCACAAACCCCAGCGAGGTGAGACCCTGAAATGACCGCTGAAATTGCACTGTAATCATACACATCTAAAACCAACACGAAAATGCCTGCCATATGCCCCGTAGCCCTCTGTTTGTGTTTGAGTGAGACGAAAGGGGGATTATTGACAAGAGTTGGGAGAGCCATGCCTGGGTAGATGAGTTGAGCGTGTCTGTGATCAGATCTGTCGGAGCCACTCAGCTGTCCGTCTGCCATGGTGTTTGACAAGCGTTTGATGCAGCGCAGGCCTTAAAGAGGATCAGACCCTTCCTGGATAGGCTTTTCCTTTCTCCTTGTGTAGCAGCAGCTCTGCTAATACTTCAAACACACACCTCTCTTACACAACTCTGTGAACGAATGAGCTATTTTCATCGAACAATATGTCCAATCTGCCAGATGACCGGAGGAGATTGAACAGAGCTAGCGCAACAATCAAAGAAAACAAAAAGCAGCAGCCTGACCGTATTACCTCGTCACCAGCTATTGCGCGGGGATTGCTGCATGATCCTGATGGCCCCCATCTCTGTTTTTGTGACTAAGCCCATCGGACTTAGCGTGGCTCCTCTCTCGTTAGGGTCTGTTTTGGGACAGTTGTGCTCATGTCCAAACATGTGAAGGATTTCCTCCTGAAGTTTCCCAGTAGAGAAATGAAAGGATGAAAGTCCTTGTGCGGAAAATCATGCCAGGCAATTTCCTCCGATATCCTGTTCCACTCACTTACGTTCCCACAGAGACCAGAGGGATGCAGTCCAGGTGGAATTAGGGAATCATCATGTGCATGCATATGACTGAAGAATACTCTGGCATGAAGACAAGTAGGTTGTGTGGTGGGAACATCCATAGGCTCCCTGTTGCTATGAGTAAATGCATGTACTATTGCAATTGGCAGTAAAGTTAGAGGGAACCTTATTTGTGTGTAAGAGGCAAATTGTTTAAATAAGGTGATGCTGATAGAAGTTGACTGAGCTAAGTAAATCCTCCCGGCTCAAACTCTTCTTTAAGGGTTTACCCCCTGCTTATCTCAAGGCCTGCCTACACATTCTGATAATGCAGGGCCACCTTCTAAGATGAATTTCCCTTGCAAACCACCAAGTGGTGTAGTTAGTTCATGTTTCTTGTGGCGTTAAACAACAGTATTGTTCATAAAGGGAACCTATGATGATTTTAATACACATTTAAAACACTTTTTATAGCTTAGATAATATGTATTGGATATGCTTTGTTGTAAATGTTGTGTACATTTTGCCCCACAGTCACATTTATTACAATGTTTCCGGACTATAAGCTGCATCGGTATATAAGCCGCACCTACTAAATGTGTTCATGTATTAGTCGCACTGGACTATAAACTGCAGATATATACGGGTACATTGTGAAAGGAGATATTTACATGAAGAGATTTTGTAAATTTTTACTTACATACTTTAATTGTTCCAAACGGTGCCTGCAACCCAGCAGTAAAACGGCTGATCAAACAAAACAGAAAAGTCATTGATGTCTTTATTCATGCTTTATGAGATGAATAAGATGTTCTCCTTTTTTAATAAGGTTCACAATGTTTATCAGAATTAGTTTTCCTTGTACTTTGTAAACACTTTGACTTTAAACGTTTTTATGGATCATTTTAGTACAATGTTTGATTTATTTACTTAATCCATTCCATAATTTAGCAGTTAGCAAAGGAAAAAACATAGTTTAGCCGCACCTTTGTATAAGCCGCAGGGTTCAAAGCTTGGGGAAAAAAGTAGCGGCTTATCGTCCTGAAAATACGGTACTTTGTATTTGTGTCTGCAAGATGTTCGTTTCAAAAGGGGTTCCCTAGATTGCTAATGCTGCACCCTCTCCAAAAGTATCATAATTTATCTTTTGACAATGTTCCCTGTTGAATATAATATACCTTGAGGACAAACAGCACCGCTATTTTTCTTTCAGACATGGTCAAAAATACAACAATAGGTACACCTGCGCACTCTTCAATACAGACAGACAGTGCTGTACGGTGTGACAAATTTACTCGCAAATGCACCTAGATGGTGTGACTTCAAAAAATATATATGTTTTATCACATTTTGCTCCTAAAATAAATCCATCCAAATTTGACAAAACTAGAGTAAAATGTTTGCCCATCTGTTTGAAATCAATTTAAACAAATTATTGTTCACTTTCGCTGAGAGCTGTGTGTAATTTATAACTGCATTATGCCAGATATTTGAAGTTAATTTTTTAAGTAACATATTCATTAATTTCCCTAGTAATTACCGTATTTTTTGGACTATAAGTTGCAGTTTTTTTCATAGTTTGGCCGGGCTCCAGTGCGATTTATATATGTTTTTTTCCTTCTTTATTATGCATTTTTGGCAGGTGCGACTTATACTCCGGTGCGACTTATACTCCAGAAAATACGGTAATTACATTTATTAAAGATGAATTCTGTTAGTAATTCGATTACATTTTTGGGAAAGTAAGGAGTAACTATAATTAATGACTTTTTAAAAGTAATTTTCAGAACCCAGCCTGTCACAGAGCATCATGTAGCAGTTGTCAGGTTGCTGTTCCTGGCTAACTTGGTGTGTATGCCCTACAATACTGTTGACCTATAAAAACACCATTGTTAAAGGTCGATTATGTTAATGTTGCTGCTGACTGTTAAACATGTTGTCTTAAACCAAGGCACTTTTTTTCAGATGTTGTTCTTTTGTGTTTTGGTTAACTGAAGAATTGAGCATAGCTAAATGTTTTTTAAAGAAGATTGGAGATTATATTTTACTTTTCTGTTATTATTTGTAAGGCTTTTTCAAAACACCTCTTCAATTGGGATCCAAATATGCAAAACCTACTTTTCTTACTTGTTAGTACATGTTTTTGTGTATTTGGGATCCCTATCAATCCCGAAAATTGAAAAACAAGGCATGGTGGAGATATTTAGTTACATCAACGAATATTTCCATTTATGGGTTAGTTTATGGGCCAAACAAACTATGTCGGGATAGGAGTTTTGGTCCATATCACCCAGGCCTACAATCGTGTTAGTGACAGTGCTAGCACAGTTTAGGGATGTTCGCTGTGTTTAATTGAGCGTTACAGTAGATCTTATGATGGCATTGTGTTTATAAGTATGAGTGTGTCAGAGTGTGTTGGTGGTGACGAACCCCAAGATGTAGAGATGGCAGGCTTTGTCCAGGAAAACATGATTTAATGTTAATAAAATAAAAGTAAACACACAAACCAGGAACTATGAATAGCCACAACTGAAAACAGGAACCAGCAAACAGAAAAAACTGTAAACAGCTAATGGCTAACAAGAAAACACGAAACAAAAGCGCTAGGAGAAAGCAAACTACAAATAGCTAACAGGAACAATTTACCGCTACGACGACAGGTACAAAGACAAGTAGTAGCACGACAGGTAGTAGCTGTATTGATATCGACAGGTAGGAATGACACTGACCTCGACAATCATTAGCGACATTGACAGGTAGACACTACAATAATCCAGCACTGACTGGAGGGGAAGGCAGGTTTAAATAGCAGCTGGCTGATTGACACCAGGTGTGGCCAGGTGCCAATCAGCCACAGCTAAGGGGACAGCACTCAGAGAGACAAACAGGAAAGTGAACCAAAATAAGAGTGCTGACAGGAAATAAAACAAACAGAGGAAAAACTAAAACTTGACCAAACTGTCAGGGACAAGCCTGACAGAGTGCACATGTGTACCTTTTTTGAGTGTTAATAATTCATCCATCCATCCATCCATTTTCTACCGCTTGTCCCTTTCGGGGTCAATTGTGATATTTAAAATATAAAAATTTGCTGCGCTACTAATTTTTTTCACTTATTAGCACCGGTACTAGTAGTAAAAAAAGCTAAGCGTACAGGCGTACCGCACTGATAGAGAGCATCAGGTTGCTTTTACCAGTATTTATGTCACTGTATGTCGCACGTATGTGTTATAATGGCCATGCCAAGATAAGATTCAAAACTATTTTATCCCACGCTCAGCTGGCCTCATATAGAACGCCTTCTCTCTGGCTTTACTTAACGTCCAAATAAGTATGTTCACCTCGTGATGTCACAACGTTGCCAGACTGCAAAACACAGGGGGCAGGGAAATCAAAAACAATTTTCAAATTTTTGTTTTACTACTTTTGGATTGTTTTGTGTCATGTTTGTGTGTCCTCTCAATTGCTCTGTTGATTGCTATTCTGAATGTTGCTGGGCCGGATTTGGTTTTGGAATTGGAATTGTATTATTATGGTATTATTATGTTATTTTGTTGGATTGATTAATTAGAGGCAACACGGTGGAAGAGGGGTTAGTGCATCTGCCTCACAATACGAAGGTCCTGAGTAGTCCTGAGTTCAATCCCAAGCTCGGGATCTTTCTGTGTGGAGTTTGCATGTTCTCCCCGTGACTGCGTGGGTTCCCTCCGGGTACTCCGACTTCCTCCCACCTCCAAAGACATGCACCTGGGGATAGGTTGATTGGCAACACTAAATTGGCCCTAGTGTGTGAATGTGAGTGTGAATATTATCTGTCTATCTATGTTGGCCCTGTGATGAGGTGGCGACTTGTCCAGAGTGTACCCCGCCTACCGCCCGAATGCAGCTGAGATAGGCTCCAGCGACCCCCCGCGCCCCCAAAAGGGAAAAGCGGTAGAAAATGGATGGATGGATGGATGGATGATTAATTAGAAAAAAAGAAAAAACTGCGACCACGCTCAACGCCCAAATGCCATACTTGCCACCCTCCCGAATTTTCCGGGAGACTCCCGAAATTCAGCGCCTCTCCCGAAAACCTCCCGGGACATATATTCTCCCGAAAATCTCCCGATTTTCAGCCGGAGCTGGAGGCCACGCCCCCTCCAGCTCCATGGGGACCTGAGTGAGGACAGCCTTTTTTCACTACAACTGGGTGACAAGAAATAAATCATCCAAACTAGAGATAAATTGTATTATTATGTTTATCTTACCTACAAATAAATATATTTATTAATTTAAAAAAAACAAAAAACTAAATACATTTTTACTATATTTTGCTAAAAACATCAACATTAATTGTATTTTTTCTGACTCCTTTTTACATCCAGGCATTACAATTATACATTAAAATAAACATATTTGAAATAATTAATTTTGAATTATCATGATAATTCATTTAAAATGACCATATTTAATTATTAAAATAATTGCTTCTTTATCAACAACTTTAGCATTTTATTCATTATTACATTTTGAAGCTCTCAGAAGCCAAGTTATGTTATATTCCTTAATATTTATTTATGCAAGTTTGAAGTATCAATTATCTAAACACAGTTTTGTTTGCATATTTTCAGGATGTAGATATTTATATATATATATATATATATATATATATATATATATATATATATATATATATATATATATATATATATATATATATATATATGTATGTGTATGAAACACTTGACTTGGTGAATTCTAGCTGTCAATATACTCCTCCCCTCTTAACCACGCCCTCAACCACGCCCTGCCCCACGACCACGCCCCCACCCCCCACCTCCCGAAATCGGAGGTCTCAAGGTTGGCAAGTATGCCAAATGCACAAACGTTCTGCTTTGGCATTGTTTAGCACAAATATCCAACATTGTAACAAGTCAGAAAAGACGAACATCTTCCTAAGTCCCCTTTCATGAACAGGTTTTTTTTTTAGTTGCAGCTGCAAATACACTTTCATTGCTGCAATGTCAAGAAAAAAAAAATGGCATTAATTTTATTTCAATTGTAATCAAAGATCTGACAGGACAAATACAGCGTAACTGGATCGTGTTCCTGTTGAAAATGATTAATGTAATAAGCTGAATACAATATTGGAAACTAAGATGAATGACCAGAACTCTGCAAGACATTTCCTGCATTATGTTTTAGGCATGTGTGTCTTGTGAGAAGATCAAAGACACTTTTCCCCCCCATACTGATATAGAAGAAATCGGAATGTAGCAATGTAGTCCACATTTGAGTAATGACAGCATTCACATCTGTAGCAACCTTCTAGTAAGAATGATCAATTTGCTACCGTGTATCCCAGCGTGTTCCCAATCCCTAAATCTGTGGTCACATTGTAACCGCTCCCTTATGTGCTGCAGCTAACTTAAGATCACTTCCCTTTGCATCCATCTGTACAACAAATGCAACACTAACAAGGCCAAGAGGGCAGCACACCCTCAGGAGCACCACCACGGTCCTCCCTTTGATAAGTACTGAGCTTTATATTTTGCTCATTTGAAATGAAACACAACATTAAACTATTCATTAAAGTCAACTCAGGCTAATTATCCCTCATTTACTAAGTGCCCATATATACTTAAGCCCAGATGTGTCGATGAGTCAGTCGGTAGATAGCAAACCGCAGAGGGGGCTGCGCTAGTCTCTTAGTCCTGTGGTTTGCAGCAGCAAACCTTAATGCCTGTTTTGCTGCCTGGATGCGTACCCTTATGACATCATTGGTCGGTACAAACCACAACGTTTAGAAAAACATGCGGACTGAGCCAGAAAAACTACAAATATTGATTTAGGTATGGCTGCCTTGCATTAGCACCTTAAGTGTTGCACTGCAAGAGAGACAATCGATCATTTAATCAATCAAAGTGTATTCATATAGCCCTTAATCACAAGTGTCTCAAAGGGCTGCACAAGCCACAACAACATCCTCGCCTCAGATCCCACATCATGGCAAGAAAAAACTCAACCCAATGGGATACAATGAGAAACCTTGGAGTCATTGCTTTGTTTCTTTTTTTGGTGTCTGATATTGATTGATACTGATTTTTTTTCAATTAAAAATCAGGTGTATTTTTTTGTAAGAATCTTTTAGCGTGTAACTTTAAACTAGTAAACCTTTGCATGGGATGGTAAGAAACCATCTGGTCCTGTGTGGGGCCCGTTTTAACTTCCTCCAACTGACTACACGCAAATGGGTGACAACACATGGTGCAGCTGAAGTCAATGTACTTTTCTTTTTCAACTTCACTTCCAACCGACGTAATGAAAGACTCCTCGACGTTCATCATGTCAGTCCACATGATCGGCCATTTGTTTGTTGTCGTTAAGATTGTGTCATGCCAGGAAACAAGACATTTGTGTTGAAAATGTGTCTTTTTAATTATAATTTGTGGGTCTGTCAAAAATGAAGTGTTAACGCATGCGATTAATTACCCTCTGCATTTGACCCATCTTCTTGTTCCAACCCCTGGGAGGTGAGGGGAGCAGTGAGCAGCAGCGGTGGCCGCGCTCGGTAATCATTTTGGTGATTTAACCCCCAATTCCAACTCTTGATGCTGAGTGCCAAGCAGGGAGGTAATGGGTCCCATTTGTATAGTCTTTGGTATGACTCGGCCGGGGTTTGAACTCACAACCTACCGATCTCAGGGCGGATACTCTAACCACAAGGCCACTGAGCAGGTTCAGCAGGTTAAGCAGATTAATTACACAATTTATTTTGACCGTACATGCTCCTTGACCTTAATCTTTGATGGTTAATATGGAGGTCAATTATACTTCAAATAAAACCTTAACTGGACTGAAGATAAAACTTTTAGCAATTTTAGAGCAAATAAATTACTCACATTTAAGTACAACATTGAAATGTTCCTAAATAACATTCTGACAATAAAATTGCCATTGTGTCAAAATATTGAAGATTTTTTTTTGTATTATTATGCAACTGTGATTAATCCAAATACAAAAATTACATTACATAATCCATAATTAATAATACGTTTTTTGCAATGCTTCCCAAAGAACAAAAACTAATTTTTTTTAACGATTAGAAACCAAAAGCTTCATGGAAGAAGCAGTAAAACTAGACTGTCAATGTTGTCACTTATCATATTTAGGTAGAGCGTTTTATGGTTGATGATTTATGCTCATGTGTTACAAAGAGGAACCATTGTTGACCAAGCCATTGATTTTTAGTAACCTGCCAGACTTGGCAAACTGTCAGAGAAGACGATACTTAATCCCTAGATACAATATTACACCTTTTAACAGCCTATGTGTGTAAACAAATCTTAAGTCAAGATGTCAATCAGATGTTTTAGAATGTATCTTTGATAAGGCTTGGAACATCTTGTTGCATGATCAGGTAATATTTAAGTGTAGAACATATGCGAATGCATGCAGTTGATTTTTCCGTCAAAATCCAAAGAAAACAAAGATTTTGCCAAATACTGTAGTGCTTTTGTTATTTCCAGCCTTTTGCAGGCCACATGAAATGATATCGTGGGCCACAGTAAATGATGTGACGGGCCACATCTGTCCCCAGGGTCTTGAGTTTCAGTAGTGTACTTATGAGACACGTTTCTGTTTGATTATCAATCAAACAGAACGTTTATGAAAGTTTATGTATATAGTAGGGATGTCCGATAATGGCTTTTTGCCGATATCCGATATTCCGATATTGTCCAACTCTTTAATTACCGATACCGATATCAACCGAAACCGATTGATTGAAACTTTTATTAGTAGATTGCACAGCGAAGTACATACTCCGTACAATTGACCACTAAATGGTAACACCCGAATAAGTTTTTGAACTTGTTTAAGTCAGGGTCCAATATATACAGTCGTGGAATTAACACATTATTATGCCTAATTTGGACAACCAGGTATGGTGAAGATAAGGTCCTTTTAAAAAAAATTAAAAATAAAATAAAATAAGATAAATAAATTAAAAACATTTTCTTGAATAAAAAAGAAAGTAAAACAATCTAAAAGCAGTTACATAGAAACTAGTAATTAATGAAAATGAGTAAAATTAACTGTTAAAAGTTTGTACTATTAGTGGACCAGCAGCACGCACAATCATGTGTGCTTACGGACTGTATCCCTTGCAGACTGTATTGATTTTATTGATATATAATGTAGGAACCAGAATATTAATAACAGAAAGAAACAACCCTTTTGTGTGAATGAGTGTGAATGGGGGAGGGAGGTTTTTTGGGTTGGTGCACTAATTGTAAGTGTATCTTGTGTTTTTTTATGTTGATTTAATTTTTTAAAAAAACCAAAAAAAACAATACAGATAATTAAAAAAAAACGATACCGATAATTTCCGATATTACATTTTAAAGCATTTATCGGCCGATAATATCGGCAGGCCGATATTATCGGACATCTCTAGTATATAGCCCCTTAATCACAAGTGTCGACATCCTCGGCTCAGACCCCACATCAGGGCAAGAATAAAACTCAACCCAATGGGATACAATGAGAAAACTTGGAGGGGACCGCAGATGTGGGGACACCCCTCTGGGCGACCGGTGCAATGGACGTCGAGCGGATCTAGCATAATATTGTGAGAGTCCAGTCCAGATTATAACATGCATTGTAATTGTAGTTTTAATTACCAAATTTGGCGGTGTTGAAATCACCATGTAAAATCTGTAATGCTAATCAACAGCATGTCTATGGCACTGCCAATGGAAATCAGCATAGAGTTAGTGCATTTTGAAAAGTAGAGCCTTACTGTGCGTTCAAGCGTCTTCTATTTGCCATTCTAATTGTTTTGTTGGCATTGACGATTGTAACATTACCCAGAGGCAGTTTGGCTAAGTCCGCTCTGAGTGCTGCTTGAATAACTGTTTCCTTGTCACGTGCAGAAACGGTATCGAAATATGGCACCGTTAAGATCTTGCGAAAATCGATAAACGTTATTACAAATGGAATTTGGTCGGTGACTATAAAAGTACCATATTCAGGACCCATCCATAGATGACAGTCGAATCTATTACACCTAAACTTTTCTGAATATAGGAACATACACTATATTGCCAAAAGTATTTTGGCCACCCATCCAAATGATGAGAATCAGGTTTCCTAATCACTTGGCCCGGCCACAGGTGTTTAAAATCAAGCACTTCGACATGGAGACTGTTTCTGCAAACATTTGTGAAAGAATGGGCCGTTCTCAGGAGCTCAGTGATTTCCAGCGTGGAACTGTCATAGGATGCCACCTGTAGAAACAAATCCAGTCGTGAAATATGCTCGCTCCTAAATATTCCAAAGTCAACTGTTGGCTTTATTATAAGAAAATGGAAGAGTTTGGGAAAATGGAAGAGTTTGGGAACAACAGCAACTCAGCCACCAAGTGGTAGGCTACGTAAACTGACAGAGGGGTCAGCGGATGCTGAAGCGCATAGTGCAAAGAGGTCGCCGACTTGCTGTACAGTCAGTTGCTACAAAGCTCCAAACTTCATGTGACCTTCCAATTAGCCCACGTACAGTACGCAGAGAGCTTCATGGAATGGGTGCATCTAAGCCATACATCACCAAGTCCAATGCAAAGCGTCGGATGCAGTAGTGTAAAGCACGTCGCCACTGGAGGCGCGTTCTCTGGAGTGATGAATCACGCTTTTCCATCTGGCAATCTGATTGACGAGTCTAAGTTTGGAGGTTGCCAGGAGAATGATTGATTTCGGACTGCAATGTGCCAAGTGTGAAATTTGGTGAAGGAGGAATTATGGTGTGGGGTTGTTTTTCAGGAGTTGGGCTTGGCCTCTTAGTTCCAGTGAAATGAACTTTGAATGCTCCAAGATACCAAAACATTTTGGACAATTCCATGCTCCCAACCTTGTGAGAACAGTTTGGAGCAGGGCCCTTCCTCTTCCAACATGACTGTGCACCAGTGCACAAAGCAAGGTCCATAAAGACATGGATGACAGAGTCTGGTGTGGATGAACTGGCCTGCACAGAGTCCTGACCTGAACCCGATAGAACACCTTTGGGATGAATTATAACGGAGACTGAAAGCCAGGCCTTCTCGACCAACATCAGTGTGTGACCTCACCAATGCGCTTTTGGAAGAATGGTCGAACATTTCTATAAACACACTCCGCAACCTTGTGGACAGCCTTCTCAGAAGAGTTGAAGCTGTAATAGCTGCAAATAGGTGGACCGACATCATATTGAACCCTATGGGTTAGGAATGGGATGGCACTTCAAGTTCATATGTGAGTCAAGGCAGGTGGCCAAATACTTTTGGCAATATAGTGTAGATGGAGAAGCTACTTGTGCAGGGTCATCCTCAGTTCTTTGGCCTTCTCGGACCTGCTATGAAAGACCTTCTCCGAGGGGAACAACAGGCTGTCCTCGCTGACTACTTGCCACATTAATCACCTTGTCATTCATGCATGTTTAACCGGGACTTTTCCGCTTAGAGATGTTAATCTCCACGTCGGTTTTCACTTGAACTTATTGTCAGTAAAAGCGAGCATCAAAGAGCTAACCTGCATTTTAATCCCCCACATAATCGGCACCGGGTCATAGATAAGAAAATAATGACCGCACTAATCCCAACATTAGCTTTTTTGAGTTTGTATGTTTTCAGCCTCGTAGAGGAAAAAAGGGGGTGAGGAAAGAGAAGGACAGAGTGAGAGGGTGAAGAAAAGTGTGTGACACGGAGTAACCTTGTTAGAGCGAAGGGACATTGTACAGAGAGCTACTTGACAGTTGGTTGCCAAGATGAGCATCTTGGGAATGATTGTGTCTCCCCATCCCTGTGTTTCTTTTTCCAGCAGCTGTTTACTGCTGTGTTTCTGTAAGATTTGAATTAAAAGTTTTTTTTTGGTCACCTGACGTTGTCCCGCCCCGTGCATCTTAGTTACCGTTTGGAGACGTGTCAGTGGTTTGCACTTGAAGGAAAACACCATTCACTTTTTGATTTCATCTATTTAATATTTAAACTATATTCTGTGCAGCACCTTAAATTATTTTCATTAAACTTATTTACTTAGTCTTAGACAGTGTTATTGCTGTATGGCTTCCCTTTTCATGCACCATGACCGAGTGTCGACACTGATTATTCTCCGCGTATTCTTTTTTATGGCAAAGAACTCACTAGGATTCACACACTTGCAATGTTCCACTCAGTCGGAACTCAAGGTGTTTATTACAGTGAGTCATTCTTTAAATATAATTTGTACATTTGTATTACAGTAATTTACTTTTTTTTTTACTACATTGGGTCCTCCCTTAGAGTATTTATTGTATTTATATTTAGTATTTTTGTTGAGTATTACAGTAGTTTCCTTCTTTAAATTATTCTTCAAAATGTATTTTTTACATTTTTATTACAGTAATTTACGTTATTTTTCATTTACACTTTGACTACAGTGGGTCCTCCCTTAAATCAATTATTGTACTTATTTGTGTTGAGTATTACAGTACGTCCTTCTTTTAATTGTTTTTTTAAAACAATTTGTAAATTTTTGTTACAGTAATTTACTTTTTTTTTTATTTATATTTTTACTATATTGGGTCCTCCCTTAGATTATTTATTGTATTTATATTTAGTATTTTTGTTGAGTATTACAGTAGTGCACTTCTTTAAATTCTTCTTTAAATGCATTTTTTACATTTTTACTACAGTAATTTACTTTTTTTATTTTATTTACATTTTGACTACAGTGGGTCCTCCCTTAAATCAATTATTGTACTTATTTGTGTTGAGTATTACAGTAAGTCCTTCTTTTAATTGTTTTTTAAAATAATTTGTAAATTTTTGTTACAGTAATTAACTTTTTTTTTAATTTACATTTTTACTACATTGGGTCCTCCCTTAGATTATTTATTGTATTTATATTTAGTATTTTTTGTTGAGTATTACAGTAGTGTACTTCTTTAAATTGTTCTTTTAATGCATGTTTTACATTTTTATTACAGCAATTTACTTTTTTTATTGTATTTACATTTTGACTACAGTGGGTCCTCCCTTAAATAATGTATTGTACTTATTTGTGTTGAGTATCACAGTAAGTCCTTCTTTAAATTGTTTTTTAAATTAATTTGTACATTTTTATTACAGTAATTTACTTTATTTTTTTCATTTACATTTTTACTACATTGGGTTCTCCCTGAGATTATGTATTGTATTTATATTTAGTATTTTTGTTGAGTATTACAGTAGTGTCCTCCTTGAAATTCTTCTTTAAATGCATTGTTTACATTTTTATTGCAGTAATTTACTCTATTTTGTATTTACATTGTGACAACAGTGGGTCCTCCCTTAAATAATGTATTGTACTTATTTGTGTTGAGTATTACAGTAAGTTCTTCTTTTAATTGTTTTTTTAATTAATTTGTAATTTTTTATTACAGTATTTTACTTTTTTTTTATTTACATTTTTACTACATTGGGTCCTCCCTTAGAGTATTTATTGTATTTATATTTAGTATTTTTGTTGAGTATTACAGTAGTGTACTTCTTTAAATTCTTATTTAAATGCATTTTTTACATTTGTATTACAGTAAGTTACTTTTTTTTTTTTTTTACATTTTGACTACAGTGGGTCCTCCCTTAAATAATGTACTGTACGTATTTGTGTTGAGTATCACAGTAAGTCCTTCTTTAAATTGTTTTTTAAATTAATTTGTACATTTTTATTACAGTAATTTATTTTATTTTTTTCATTTACATTTTTACTACATTGGGTTCTCCCTGAGATTATGTATTGTAGTTATATTTAGTATTTTTGTTGAGTATTACAGTAGTGTCCTCCTTGAAATTCTTCTTTAAATGCATTTTTTACATTTTTATTGCAGTAATTTACTCTATTTTGTATTTACATTTTGACTACAGTGGGTCCTCCCTTAAATCATGTATTGTACTTATTTGTGTTGAGTATTACAGTAAGTCCTTCTTAAAAAAATTATTTAATTAATTTGTACATTTTTTTTTACAGTAATTTACTTAATTTTTGTATTTACATTTTTAGTACAGTGGGTCCTCCCTTGAATCATTTATTGTACTTATTTGTGTTGAATATTACAGTAAGTCCTTCTTTAAAAAAAATTTAAACACATTTTTTTCATTTTTATTACAGTAATTGACTTTGTTTCTTTTTCCAGCAGCTGTTTACTGCTGTGTTTCTGTAAATACTCCGCATGGAAGATTTGAATTAAAACTTTTTTTGGTCCAACTTTTGGACTTTAGCTCACCTGACGTTATCCCGCCCGTGCATCTTAGTTACCGTTTGGAGGCGTGTCAGTGTATGTAACCTTTACCCAGGCATGTAAGTAAAACGAATGCTGCCTGGCTACGTCTCCTTTTCCCTTCACA